>NW_026990437.1:0-222367 GCF_963921805.1 Phalacrocorax carbo | reverse complement strand
AGCGGATCGGGGCCGCCGCGCAAAAACCGGACCGGATCCGGCCCGCGGAACGGGCCGCCGCGCAAAAACCGGAGCGGATCGGGGCCGCCGTGCAAAAACCGGAGCGGCTCCGGCCCGCGGAACGGGCTGCCGCACAAAAACCGGAGCGGATCGGGGCCGCCGCGCAAAAACCGGAGCGGATCCGGCCCGCGGAACGGGCCGCCGCGCAAAAACCAGACCAGATCGGGGCCACCGCGCAAAAACCGGAGCGGATCCGGCCCGCGGAACGGGCCGCCGCGCAAAAACCGGAGCGGATCGGGGCCGCCGCGCAAAAAGCGGAGCGGATCCGGCCCGCGGAACGGGCCGCCGCGCAAAAACCGGACTGGATGCGGCCCACAGAACGGGCCGCCGCGCAAAAACCGGAGCGGATCGGAGCCACCGCGCAAAAACCGGAGCGGATCCGGCCCGCGGAAGGGGCCGCCGCGCAAAAACCGGAGTGGATCGGGGCCGCCGCGCAAAAACCGGAGCGGATCCGGCCCGCGGAACGGGCCGCCGCGCAAAAACCGGAGCGGATCGGGGCGCCGCGCAAAAACCGGACCGGATCCGGCCCGCAGAACGGGCCGCCGCGCAAAAATCGGAGCGGATCGGGGCCGCCGCGCAAAAACCGGAGCGGATCCAGCCCGCGGAACGGGCCGCCGCGCAAAAACCGGACAGGCTCGGGGCCGTCGCGCAAAAACCGGAGCGGATCCGGCCCGCGGAACGGGCCGCCGCGCAAAAACCGGACCGGATCGGGGCAACTGCGCAAAAACCGGACCGGATCCGGCCCGTGGAACGGGCCGCCGCGCAAAAACCGGAGCGGATCGGGGCCGCCGTGCAAAAACCGGACCGGCTCCGGCCCGCGGAACGGGCTGCCGCACAAAAACCGGAGCGGATCGTGGCCGCCGCGCAAAAACCGGACCGGATCCGGCCCGCGGAACGGGCCACCGCGCAAAAATCGGACCGGATCGGGGCCGCCGCGCAAAAACCGGAGCGGATGCGGCCCGCGGAACGGGCCGCCGCGCAAATATCGGACCGGATCCGAGCCACCGCGCAAAAACCAGATCGGATCCGGCCCGCGGAACGGGCCACCGCGCAAAAACCGGAGCGGATCGGAGCCACCGCGCAAAAACCGGAGCGGATCGGGGCCGCCGCGCAAGAACCGGAGCGGATCCGGCCCGCAGAACGGGCCGCCGCGCAAAAACCGGACAGGATCGGGGCCGCCGCGCAAAAACCGGAGCGGATCCGGCCCGCGGAACGGGCCGCCGCGCAAAAACCGGAGCGGATCGGGCCCGCCGCGCAAAAACCGGAGCGGATCCGGCCCGCGGAACGGGCCGCCGCGCAAAAACCGGAGCGGATCGGGGCCGCCGCGCAAAAACCGGAGCGGATCCGGCCCGCGGAACGGGCCGCGGCACAAAAACAGGAGCGGATCGGGGCCGCCGCGCAAAAACTGGAGCGGATCCGGCCCGCGGAACGGGCCGCCGCGCAAAAACCAGAGTGGATCGGGGCCGCCGCGCAAAAACCGGAGCGGATCCGGCCCGCGGAACAGGCCGCCGCGCAAAAACCGGACCGGATCGGGGCCGCCGCGCAAAAACCGGACCGGATCCGGCCCGCAGAACGGGCCGCCGCGCAAAAACCGGAGCGGATCGTGGCCGCCGCGCAAAAACCGGAGCGGATCCAGCCCGTGGAACGGGCCGCCGCGCAAAAACCGGAGCGGATCGGGGCCGCCGCGCAAAAAGCGGAGCGGATGCGGCCCGTGGAACGGGCCGCCGCGCAAAAACCGGAGCGGATCGGGGCCGCCGCGCAAAAACCGGAGCGGATCCGGCCCGCGGAACGGGCCGCCGCGCAAAAACCGGACCGGATCGGGGCCGCCGTGCAAAAACCGGAGCGGCTCCGGCCCGCGGAACGGGCTGCCGCACAAAAACCGGAGCGGATCGGGGACGCCGCGCAAAAACCGGAGCGGATCCGGCCCGCGGAACGGGCCGCCGCGCAAAAACCAGACCAGATCGGGGCCACCGCGCAAAAACCGGAGCGGATCCGGCCCGCGGAACGGGCCGCCGCGCAAAAACAGGAGCGGATCGGGGCCGCCGCGCAAAAACCGGAGCGGATCCGGCCCGCGGAACGGGCCGCCGCGCAAAAACCGGACTGGATGCGGCCCACAGAACGGGCCGCCGCGCAAAAACCGGAGCGGATCGGAGCCACCGCGCAAAAACCGGAGCGGATCCGGCCCGCGGAAGGGGCCGCCGCGCAAAAACCGGAGTGGATCGGGGCCGCCGCGCAAAAACCGGAGCGGATCCGGCCCGCGGAACGGGCCGCCGCGCAAAAACCGGAGCGGATCGGGGCGCCGCGCAAAAACCGGACCGGATCCGGCCCGCAGAACGGGCCGCCGCGCAAAAATCGGAGCGGATCGGGGCCGCCGCGCAAAAACCGGAGCGGATCCGGCCCGCGGAACGGGCCGCCGCGCAAAAACCGGAGCGGATCGGGGCCGCCGCGCAAAAACCGGAGCGGATCCGGCCCGCGGAACGGGCCGCCGCGCAAAAACCGGAGCGGCTCGGGGCAACTGCGCAAAAACCGGACCGGATCCGGCCCGCGGAACGGGCCGCCGCGCAAAAACCGGAGCGGATCGGGGCCCGCCGTGCAAAAACCGGACCGGCTCCGGCCCGCGGAACGGGCTGCCGCACAAAAACCGGACCGGATCGGGGCCGCCGCGCAAAAACCGGACCGGATCCGGCCCGCGGAACGGGCCACCGCGCAAAAATCGGACCGGATCGGGGCCGCCGCGCAAAAACCGGAGCGGATGCGGCCCGCGGAACGGGCCGCCGCGCAAATATCGGACCGGATCGGAGCCACCGCGCAAAAACCGGATCGGATCCGGCCCGCGGAACGGGCCGCCGCGCAAAAACCGGACCGGATCGGAGCCACCGCGCAAAAACCGGAGCGGATCCGGCCCGCGGAACGGGCCGCCGCGCAAAAACCGGACAGGATCGGGGCCGCCGCGCAAAAACCGGAGCGGATGCGGCCCGCGGAATGGGCCGCCGCGCAAAAACCGGAGCGGATCGGGGCCGCCGCGCAAAAACCGGAGCGGATCCGGCCCGCGGAACGGGCCGCCGCGCAAAAACCGGAGCGGATCGGGGCCCGCCGCGCAAAAACCGGAGCGGATCCGGCCCGCGGAACGGGCCGCCGCGCAAAAACCGGAGCGGATCGGGGCCGCCGCGCAATAACCGGACCGGATCCGGCCCGCGGAACGGGCCGCCGCGCAAAAACCGGAGCGGATCGGGGCCGCCGCGCAAAAACCGGACCGGATCCGGCCCGCGGAACGGGCCGCCGCAGAAAAACCGGAGCGGATCGGGCCCGCCGCGCAAAAACCGGAGCGGATCCAGCCCGCGGAACGGGCCGCCGCGCAAAAACCGGACAGGATCGGGGCCGCCGCGCAAAAACCGGAGCGGATCCGGCCCGCGGAACGGGCTGCCGCGCAAAAACCGGAGCGGCTCGGGGCAACTGCGCAAAAACCGGATCGGATCCGGCCCGCGGAACGGGCCGCCGCGCAAAAACCGGAGCGGATCGGGGCCGCCGTGCAAAAACCGGACTGGATGCGGCCCGCGGAACGGGCCGCCGCGCAAAAACCGGAGCAGATCCGGCCCGCGGAAATGGCCGCGGCACAAAAACCGGACCGAATCGGGGCCGTCGCTCAAAAACCGGAGCGGATCCGGCCCGCGGAACGGGCCGCCGCGCAAAAACCGGACCGGCTCGGGGCCGCCGCGCAAAAACCGGACCGGATCCGGCCCGCAGAACGGGCCGCCGCGCAAAAACCGGACCGGATCGGAGCCACCGCGCAAAAACCGGAGCGGATGCGGCCCGCGGAACGGGCCGCCGCGCAAAAACCGGACAGGCTCGGGGCCGCCGCGCAAAAACCGGACCGGATCCGGCCCGCGGAACGGGCCGCCACGCAAAAACCGGACAGGATCGGGGCCGCCGCGCAAAAACCGGAGCGGATCGGGGCCGCCGCGCAAAAACCGGAGCGGATCCAGCCCGCGGAACGGGCCGCCGCGCAAAAACCGGACCGGATCGGGGCCGCCGCGCAAAAAGCGGAGCGGATCCGGCCCGCAGAACGGGCCGCCGCGCAAAAACCGGACCGGCTCGGGGCCGCCGCGCAAAAACCGGACCGGATCCGGCCCGCGGAACGGGCCGCCGCGCAAAAACCGGACCGGATCGGGGCCGCCGTGCAAAAACCGGACCGGCTCCGGCCCGCGGAACGGGCTGCCGCACAAAAACCGTACGGGATCGGGGCCGCCGCGCAAAAACCGGACCGGATCCGGCCCGCGGAACAGGCCGCCGCGCAAAAACTGGAGCGGATCGGGGCCGCCGCGCAAAAACCGGAGCGGATCCGGCCCGCAGAACGGGCCGCCGCGCAAAAACCGGAGCGGATCGTGGCCGCCGCGCAAAAACCGGACCGGATCCAGCCCGCGGAACGGGCCGCCGCAGAAAAACCGGAGCGGATCGGGGCCGCCGCGCAAAAAGCGGAGCGGATCCGGCCCGCGGAACGGGCCGCCGCGCAAAAACCGGACCGGCTCGGGGCCGCCGCGCAAAAACCGGAGCGGATCCGGCCCGCGGAACGGGCCGCCGCGCAAAAACCGGAGCGGATCGGGGCCGCCGCGCAAAAACCGGAGCGGATCCGGCCCGCGGAACGGGCCGCCGCGCAAAAACCGGACCGGATCGGGGCCACCGCGCAAAAACCGGAGCGGATCCGGCCCGCGGAACGGGCCGCCGCGCAAAAACCGGAGCGTATCCGGCCCGCGGAAATGGCCGCGGCACAAAAACCGGACCGAATCGGGGCCGTCGCTCAAAAACCGGAGCGGATCCGGCCCGCGGAACGGGCCGCCGCGCAAAAACCGGACCGGCTCGGGGCCGCCGCGCAAAAACCGGACCGGATCCGGCCCGCGGAACGGGCCGCCGCGCAAAAACCGGACCGGATCGGAGCCACCGCGCAAAAACCGGAGCGGATGCGGCCCGCGGAACGGGCCGCCGCACAAAAACCGGACCGTATCGGGGCCGCCGCGCAAAAACCGGAGGGGATCCGGCCCGCGGAACGGGCCGCCGCGCAAAAACCGGAGCGGATCGGGGCCGCCGCGCAAAAACCGGAGCGGATCCGGCCCGCGGAACGGGCCGCCGCGCAAAAACCGGAGCGGATCGGGGCCGCCGCGCAAAAAGCGGAGCGGATCCGGCCCGCGGAACGGGCCGCCGCGCAAAAACCGGAGCGGATCGGGGCCGCCGCGCAAAAACCGGACCGGATCCGGCCCGCAGAACGGGCCGCCGCGCAAAAACCGGAGCGGATCGGGGCCGCCGCGCAAAAACCGGAGCGGATCCAGCCCGCGGAACGGGCCGCCGCGCAAAAACCGGAGCGGATCGGGGCCGCCGCGCAAAAAGCGGACCGGATCCGGCCCGCAGAACGGGCCGCCGCGCAAAAACCGGACCGGCTCGGGGCAACTGCGCAAAAACCGGACCGGATCGGGCCCGCGGAACGGGCCGCCGCGCAAAAACCGGACCGGATCGGGGCCGCCGTGCAAAAACCGGACCGGCTCCGGCCCGCGGAACGGGCTGCCGCACAAAAACCGTACGGGATCGGGGCCGCCGCGCAAAAACCGGACCGGATCCGGCCCGCGGAACAGGCCGCCGCGCAAAAACCGGAGCGGATCGGGGCCGCCGCGCAAAAACCGGAGCGGATCCGGCCCGCAGAACGGGCCGCCGCGCAAAAACCGGAGCGGATCGTGGCCGCCGCGCAAAAACCGGACCGGATCCAGCCCGCGGAACGGGCCGCCGCAGAAAAACCGGAGCGGATCGGGGCTGCCGCGCAAAAAGCGGAGCGGATCCGGCCCGCGGAACGGGCCGCCGCGCAAAAACCGGACCGGCTCGGGGCCGCCGCGCAAAAACCGGACCGGATCCGGCCCGCGGAACGGGCCGCCGCGCAAAAACCGGAGCGGATCGGGGCCGCCGCGCAAAAACCGGAGCGGATCCGGCCCGCGGAACGGGCCGCCGCGCAAAAACCGGACAGGCTCGAGGCCACCGCGCAAAAACCGGAGCGGATCCGGCCCGCGGAACGGGCCGCCGCGCAAAAACCGGAGCGGATCCGGCCCGCGGAACGGGCCGCCGCGCAAAAACCGGACAGGCTCGAGGCCACCGCGCAAAAACCGGAGCGGATCGGGCCCGCGGAACGGGCCGCCGCGCAAAAACCGGACCGGATCGGGGCCGCCGTGCAAAAACCGGACCGGCTCCGGCCCGCGGAACGGGCTGCCGCACAAAAAACGTACGGGATCGGGGCCGCCGCGCAAAAACCGGACCGGATCCGGCCCGCGGAACAGGCCGCCGCGCAAAAACCGGAGCGGATCGGGGCCGCCGCGCAAAAACCGGAGCGGATCCGGCCCGCAGAACGGGCCGCCGCGCAAAAACCGGAGCGGATCGTGGCCGCCGCGCAAAAACCGGACCGGATCCAGCCCGCGGAACGGGCCGCCGCAGAAAAACCGGAGCGGATCGGGGCCGCCGCGCAAAAAGCGGAGCGGATCCGGCCCGCGGAACGGGCCGCCGCGCAAAAACCGGACCGGCTCGGGGCCGCCGCGCAAAAACCGGAGCGGATCCGGCCCGCGGAACGGGCCGCCGCGCAAAAACCGGAGCGGATCGGGGCCGCCGCGCAAAAACCGGAGCGGATCCGGCCCGCGGAACGGGCCGCCGCGCAAAAACCGGACCGGATCGGGGCCACCGCGCAAAAACCGGAGCGGATCCGGCCCGCGGAACGGGCCGCCGCGCAAAAACCGGAGCGGATCCGGCCCGCGGAAAGGGCCGCGGCACAAAAACCGGACAGAATCGGGGCCGTCGCTCAAAAACCGGAGCGGATCCGGCCCGCGGAACGGGCCGCCGCGCAAAAACCGGACCGGCTCGGGGCCGCCGCGCAAAAACCGGACCGGATCCGGCCCGCGGAACGGGCCGCCGCGCAAAAACCGGACCGGATCGGAGCCACCGCGCAAAAACCGGAGCGGATGCGGCCCGCGGAACGGGCCGCCGCGCAAAAACCGGACCGTATCGGGGCCGCCGCGCAAAAACCGGAGGGGATCCGGCCCGCGGAACGGGCCGCCGCGCAAAAACCGGAGCGGATCGGGGCCGCCGCGCAAAAACCGGAGCGGATCCGGCCCGCGGAACGGGCCGCCGCGCAAAAACCGGAGCGGATCGGGGCCGCCGCGCAAAAAGCGGAGCGGATCCGGCCCGCGGAACGGGCCGCCGCGCAAAAACCGGAGCGGATCGGGGCCGCCGCGCAAAAACCGGACCGGATCCGGCCCGCAGAACGGGCCGCCGCGCAAAAACCGGAGCGGATCGGGGCCGCCGCGCAAAAACCGGAGCGGATCCAGCCCGCGGAACGGGCCGCCGCGCAAAAACCGGAGCGGATCGGGGCCGCCGCGCAAAAAGCGGAGCGGATCCGGCCCGCAGAACGGGCCGCCGCGCAAAAACCGGACCGGCTCGGGGCAACTGCGCAAAAACCGGAGCGGATCCGGCCCGCGGAACGGGCCGCCGCGCAAAAACCGGAGCGGATCGGGGCCGCCGTGCAAAAACCGGACCGGCTCCGGCCCGCGGAACGGGCTGCCGCACAAAAACCGTACGGGATCGGGGCCGCCGCGCAAAAACCGGACCGGATCCGGCCCGCGGAACAGGCCGCCGCGCAAAAACCGGAGCGGATCGGGGCCGCCGCGCAAAAACCGGAGCGGATCCGGCCCGCAGAACGGGCCGCCGCGCAAAAACCGGAGCGGATCGTGGCCGCCGCGCAAAAACCGGACCGGATCCAGCCCGCGGAACGGGCCGCCGCAGAAAAACCGGAGCGGATCGGGGCTGCCGCGCAAAAAGCGGAGCGGATCCGGCCCGCGGAACGGGCCGCCGCGCAAAAACCGGACCGGCTCGGGGCCGCCGCGCAAAAACCGGACCGGATCCGGCCCGCGGAACGGGCCGCCGCGCAAAAACCGGAGCGGATCGGGGCCGCCGCGCAAAAACCGGAGCGGATCCGGCCCGCGGAACGGGCCGCCGCGCAAAAACCGGACAGGCTCGAGGCCACCGCGCAAAAACCGGAGCGGATCCGGCCCGCGGAACGGGCCGCCGCGCAAAAACCGGAGCGGATCCGGCCCGCGGAAATGGCCGCGGCACAAAAACCGGACCGAATCGGGGCCGTCGCTCAAAAACCGGAGCGGATCCGGCCCGCGGAACGGGCCGCCGCGCAAAAACCGGACCGGCTCGGGGCCGCCGCGCAAAAACCGGACCGGATCCGGCCCGCAGAACGGGCCGCCGCGCAAAAACCGGAGCGGATCGGGGCTGCCGCGCAAAAACCGGAGCGGATGCGGCCCGCGGAACGGGCCGCCGCGCAAAAACCGGACAGGCTCGGGGCCGCCGCGCAAAAACCGGACCGGATCCGGCCCGCGGAACGGGCCGCCACGCAAAAACCGGACAGGATCGGGGCCGCCGCGCAAAAACCGGAGCGGATCGGGGCCGCCGCGCAAAAACCGGAGCGGATCCAGCCCGCGGAACGGGCCGCCGCGCAAAAACCGGAGCGGATCGGGGCCGCCGCGCAAAAAGCGGAGCGGATCCGGCCCGCAGAACGGGCCGCCGCGCAAAAACCGGAGCGGCTCGGGGCCGCCGCGCAAAAACCGGACCGGATCGGGCCCGCGGAACGGGCCGCCGCGCAAAAACCGGACCGGATCGGGGCCGCCGTGCAAAAACCGGACCGGCTCCGGCCCGCGGAACGGGCTGCCGCACAAAAACCGTACGGGATCGGGGCCGCCGCGCAAAAACCGGACCGGATCGGGGCCGCCGCGCAAAAACCGGACCGGATCCGGCCCGCAGAACGGGCCACCGCGCAAAAACCGGAGCGGATCGTGGCCGCCGCGCAAAAACCGGACCGGATCCAGCCCGCGGAACGGGCCGCCGCAGAAAAACCGGAGCGGATCGGGGCCGCCGCGCTAAAAGCGGAGCGGATCCGGCACGCGGAACGGGCCGCCGCGCAAAAACCGGACCGGCTCGGGGCCGCCGCGCAAAAACCGGAGCGGATCCGGCCCGCGGAACGGGCCGCCGCGCAAAAACCGGAGCGGATCGGGGCCGCCGCGCAAAAACCGGAGCGGATCCGGCCCGCGGAACGGGCCGCCGCGCAAAAACCGGAGCGGATCGGGGCCACCGCGCAAAAACCGGAGCGGATCCGGCCCGCGGAACGGGCCGCCGCGCAAAAACCGGAGCGTATCCGGCCCGCGGAAATGGCCGCGGCACAAAAACCGGACCGAATCGGGGCCGTCGCTCAAAAACCGGAGCGGATCCGGCCCGCGGAACGGGCCGCCGCGCAAAAACCGGACCGGCTCGGGGCCGCCGCGCAAAAACCGGACCGGATCCGGCCCGCGGAACGGGCCGCCGCGCAAAAACCGGACCGGATCGGAGGCACCGCGCAAAAACCGGAGCGGATGCGGCCCGCGGAACGGGCCGCCGCGCAAAAACCGGACAGGATCGGGGCCGCCGCGCAAAAACCGGAGCGGATCCGGCCCGCGGAACGGGCCGCCGCGCAAAAACCGGACAGGATCGGGGCCGCCGTGCAAAAACCGGAGCGGATGCGGCCCGCGGAACGGGCCGCCGCGCAAAAACCGGAGCGGATCGGGGCCGCCGCGCAAAAACCGGAGCAGATCCGGCCCGCGGAACGGGCCGCCGCGCAAAAACCAGAGTGGATCGGGGCCGCCGGCAAAAACCGGACCGGCTCCGGCCCGCGGAACGGGCCGCCGCGCAAAAACCGGAGCGGATCGGGCCCGCTGCGCAAAAACCGGAGCGGATCCGGCCCGCGGAACGGGCCGCCGCGCAAAAACCGGACCGGATCGGGGCCGCCGCGCAAAAACCGGAGCGGATCCGGCCCGCGGAACGGGCCGCCGCGCAAAAACCGGACCGTATCGGGGCCGCCGCGCAAAAACCGGACTGGATGCGGCCCGCGGAACGGGCCACCGCGCAAAAACCGGAGCGGATCGGAGCCACCGCGCAAAAACCGGAGCGGATCCGGCCCGCGGAACGGGCCGCGGCACAAAAACAGGAGCGGATCGGGGCCGCCGCGCAAAAACCGGAGCGGATCCGGCCCGCGGAACGGGCCGCCGCGCAAAAACCGGACAGGCTCGGGGCCGCCGCGCAAAAACCGGACCGGATCCGGCCCGCGGAACAGGCCGCCGCGCAAAAACCGGACCGGATCGGGGCCGCCGCGCAAAAACCGGACCGGATCCGGCCCGCAGAACGGGCCGCCGCGCAAAAACCGGAGCGGATCGTGGCCGCCGCGCAAAAACCGGACCGGCTCCGGCCCGCGGAACCGGCCGCCGCGCAAAAACCGGAGCGGATCGGGGCCGCCGTGCAAAAAGCGGAGCGGATCCGGCCCGCGGAACGGGCCGCCGTGCAAAAACCGGACCGGCTCCGGCCCGCGGAACGGGCTGCCGCACAAAAACCGGATCGGATCGGGGCCGCCGCGCAAAAACCGGACGGATCCGGCCCGCGGAACGGGCCGCCGCGCAAAAACCGGAGCGGATCGGGGCCGCCGCGCAAAAACCGGAGCGGATCCGGCCCGCGGAACGGGCCGCCGCGCAAAAACCGGAGCGGATCGGGGCCGCCGTGCAAAAACCGGACCGGCTCCGGCCCGCGGAATGGGCTGCCGCACAAAAACCGGAGCGGATCGGGGCCGCCGCGCAAAAACCGGACCGGATCCGGCCCGCGGAACGGGCCACCGCGCAAAAACCGGACCGGATCGGGGCCGCCGCGCAAAAACCGGACCGGCTCCGGCCCGCGGAACGGACTGCCGCGCAAAAACCGGAGTGGATCGGGGCCGCCGTGCAAAAACCTTACAGGCTCGAGGCCCGCGGAACGGGCTGCCGCACAAAAACCGGACCGGATCGGGGCCGCCGCGCAAAAACCGGAGCGGATCCGGCCCGCGGAACGGGCCGCCGCGCAAAAACCGGAGCGGATCGGGGCCGCCGCGCAAAAACCGGAGCGGATGCAGCCCGCGGAACGGGCCGCCGCGCAAAAACCGGACCGTATCGGGGCCGCCGCGCAAAAACCGGAGGGGATCCGGCCCGCGGAACGGGCCGCCGCGCAAAAACCGGAGCGGATCGGGGCCGCCGCGCAAAAACCGGAGCGGATCCGGCCCGCGGAACGGGCCGCCGCGCAAAAACCGGAGCGGATCGGGCCCGCCGCGCAAAAACCGGAGCGGATCCGGCCCGCGGAACGGGCCGCCGAGCAAAAACCGGAGCGGATCGGGGCCGCCACGCAAAAACCGGAGCGGATCCGGCCCGCGGAACGGGCCGCCGCGCAAAAACCGGACCGTATCGGGGCCGCCGCGCAAAAACCGGACTGGATGCGGCCCGCGGAACGGGCCACCGCGCAAAAACCGGACCGGATCGGAGCCACCGCGCAAAAACCGGAGCGGATCCGGCCCGCGGAACGGGCCGCGGCACAAAAACAGGAGCGGATCGGGGCCGCCGCGCAAAAACCGGAGCGGATCCGGCCCGCGGAACGGGCCGCCGCGCAAAAACCAGAGTGGATCGTGGCCGCCGCGCAAAAACCGGACCGGATCCGGCCCGCGGAACAGGCCGCCGCGCAAAAACCGGACCGGATCGGGGCCGCCGCGCAAAAACCGGACAGGATCCGGCCTGCAGAATGGGCCGCCGCGCAAAAACCGGACGGATCCGGCCCGCGGAACGGGCCGCCGCGCAAAAACCGGACCGGATCGGGGCCACCGCGCAAAAACCGGAGCGGATCCGGCCCGCGGAACGGGCCGCCGCGCAAAAACCGGAGCGGATCGGGGCCGCCGCGCAAAAACCGGAGCGGATCCGGCCCGCGGAACGGGCCGCCGCGCAAAAATCGGACCGGCTCCGGCCCGCGGAACGGGCTGCCGCGCAAATATCGGACCGGATCGGGGCCGCCGCGCAAAAACCGGACGGATCCGGCCCGCGGAACGGGCCACCGCGCAAAAACCGGAGCGGATCGGAGCCACCGCGCAAAAACCGGAGCGGATCCGGCCCGCGGAACGGGCCGCCGCGCAAAAACCGGACAGGATCGGGGCCGCCGCGCAAAAACCGGAGCGGATGCGGCCCGCGGAATGGGCCGCCGCGCAAAAACCGGAGCGGATCGGGGCCGCCGCGCAAAAACCGGAGCGGATCCGGCTGGCGGAACGGGCCGCCGCGCAAAAACCGGAGCGGATCGGGGCCCGCCGCGCAAAAACCGGAGCGGATCCGGCCCGCGGAACGGGCCGCCGCGCAAAAACCGGAGCGGATCGGGGCCGCCGCGCAATAACCGGACCGGATCCGGCCCGCGGAACGGGCCGCCGCGCAAAAACCGGAGCGGATCGGGGCCGCCGCGCAAAAACCGGACCGGATCCGGCCCGCGGAACGGGCCGCCGCGCAAAAACCGGAGCGGATCGGGCCCGCCGCGCAAAAACCGGAGCGGATCCAGCCCGTGAACGGGCCGCCGCGCAAAAACCGGACAGGCTCGGGGCCGCCGCGCAAAAACCGGAGCGGATCCGGCCCGCGGAACGGGCCGCCGCGCAAAAACCGGAGCGGATCGGGGCAACTGCGCAAAAACCGGATCGGATCCGGCCCGCGGAACGGGCTGCCGCACAAAAACCGGAGCGGATCGGGGCCGCCGCGCAAAAACCGGAGCGGATCCGGCCCGCGGAACGGGCCACCGCGCAAAAATCGGACCGGATCGGGGCCGCCGCGCAAAAACCGGAGGGGATCCGGCCCGCGGAACGGGCCGCCGCACAAAAACCGGAGCGGATCGGGGCCGCCGCGCAAGAACCGGAGCGGATCCGGCCCGCAGAACGGGCCGCCGCGCAAAAACCGGACAGGATCGGGGCCGCCGCGCAAAAACCGGAGCGGATCCGGCCCGCGGAACGGGCCGCCGCGCAAAAACCGGAGCGGATCGGGCCCGCCGCGCAAAAACCGGAGCGGATCCGGCCCGCGGAACGGGCCGCCGCGCAAAAACCGGAGCGGATCGGGGCCGCCGCGCAAAAACCGGAGCGGATCCGGCCCGCGGAACGGGCCGCGGCACAAAAACAGGAGCGGATCGGGCCCGCCGCGCAAAAACTGGAGCGGATCCGGCCCGCGGAATGGGCCGCCGCGCAAAAACCGGAGCGGATCGGGGCCGCCGCGCAAAAACCGGAGCGGATCCGGCCGGCGGAACGGGCCGCCGCGCAAAAACCGGAGCGGATCGGGGCCCGCCGCGCAAAAACCGGAGCGGATCCGGCCCGCGGAACGGGCCGCCGCGCAAAAACCGGAGCGGATCGGGGCCGCCGCGCAATAACCGGACCGGATCCGGCCCGCGGAACGGGCCGCCGCGCAAAAACCGGAGCGGATCGGGGCCGCCGCGCAAAAAACCGGACCGGATCCGGCCCGCGGAACGGGCCGCCGCGCAAAAACCGGAGCGGATCGGGCCCGCCGCGCAAAAACCGGAGCGGATCCAGCCCGTGAACGGGCCGCCGCGCAAAAACCGGACAGGCTCGGGGCCGCCGCGCAAAAACCGGAGCGGATCCGGCCCGCGGAACGGGCCGCCGCGCAAAAACCGGAGCGGATCGGGGCAACTGCGCAAAAACCGGATCGGATCCGGCCCGCGGAACGGGCTGCCGCACAAAAACCGGAGCGGATCGGGGCCGCCGCGCAAAAACCGGAGCGGATCCGGCCCGCGGAACGGGCCACCGCGCAAAAATCGGACCGGATCGGGGCCGCCGCGCAAAAACCGGAGGGGATCCGGCCCGCGGAACGGGCCGCCGCACAAAAACCGGAGCGGATCGGGGCCGCCGCGCAAGAACCGGAGCGGATCCGGCCCGCAGAACGGGCCGCCGCGCAAAAACCGGACAGGATCGGGGCCGCCGCGCAAAAACCGGAGCGGATCCGGCCCGCGGAACGGGCCGCCGCGCAAAAACCGGAGCGGATCGGGCCCGCCGCGCAAAAACCGGAGCGGATCCGGCCCGCGGAACGGGCCGCCGCGCAAAAACCGGAGCGGATCGGGGCCGCCGCGCAAAAACCGGAGCGGATCCGGCCCGCGGAACGGGCCGCGGCACAAAAACAGGAGCGGATCGGGGCCGCCGCGCAAAAACTGGAGCGGATCCGGCCCGCGGAACGGGCCGCCGCGCAAAAACCAGAGTGGATCGGGGCCGCCGCGCAAAAACCGGAGCGGATCCGGCCCGCGGAACAGGCCGCCGCGCAAAAACCGGACCGGATCGGGGCCGCCGCGCAAAAACCGGACCGGATCCGGCCCGCAGAACGGGCCGCCGCGCAAAAACCGGAGCGGATCGTGGCCGCCGCGCAAAAACCGGAGCGGATCCAGCCCGTGGAACGGGCCGCCGCGCAAAAACCGGAGCGGATCGGGGCCGCCGCGCAAAAAGCGGAGCGGATGCGGCCCGTGGAACGGGCCGCCGCGCAAAAACCGGACCGGATCGGGGCCGCCGCGCAAAAACCGGAGCGGATCCGGCCCGCGGAACGGGCCGCCGCGCAAAAACCGGACCGGATCGGGGCCGCCGTGCAAAAACCGGAGCGGCTCCGGCCCGCGGAACGGGCTGCCGCACAAAAACCGGAGCGGATCGGGGCCGCCGCGCAAAAACCGGAGCGGATCCGGCCCGCGGAACGGGCCGCCGCGCAAAAACTAGACCAGATCGGGGCCACCGCGCAAAAACCGGAGCGGATCCGGCCCGCGGAACGGGCCGCCGCGCAAAAACAGGAGCGGATCGGGGCCGCCGCGCAAAAACCGGAGCGGATCCGGCCCGCGGAACGGGCCGCGGCGCAAAAACCGGACTGGATGCGGCCCACAGAACGGGCCGCCGCGCAAAAACCGGAGCGGATCGGAGCCACCGCGCAAAAACCGGAGCGGATCCGGCCCGCCGCGCAAAAACCGGAGTGGATCGGGGCCGCCGCGCAAAAACCGGAGCGGATCCGGCCCGCGGAACGGGCCGCCGCGCAAAAACCGGAGCGGATCGGGGCGCCGCGCAAAAACCGGACCGGATCCGGCCCGCAGAACGGGCCGCCGCGCAAAAATCGGAGCGGATCGCGGCCGCCGCGCAAAAACCGGAGCGGATCCGGCCCGCGGAACGGGCCGCCGCGCAAAAACCGGACCGGCTCGGGGCCGCCGCGCAAAAACCGGAGCGGATCCGGCCCGCGGAACGGGCCGCCGCGCAAAAACCGGAGCGGCTCGGGGCAACTGCGCAAAAACCGGACCGGATCCGGCCCGCGGAACGGGCCACCGCGCAAAAACCGGAGCGGATCGGGGCCGCCGTGCAAAAACCGGACCGGCTCCGGCCCGCGGAACGGGCTGCCGCACAAAAACCGGAGCGGATCGGGGCCGCCGCGCAAAAACCGGACCGGATCCGGCCCGCGGAACGGGCCACCGCGCAAAAATCGGACCGGATCGGGGCCGCCGCGCAAAAACCGGAGCGGATGCGGCCCGCGGAACGGGCCGCCGCGCAAATATCGGACCGGATCGGAGCCACCGCGCAAAAACCGGATCGGATCCGGCCCGCGGAACGGGCCGCCGCGCAAAAACCGGACCGGATCGGAGCCACCGCGCAAAAACCGGAGCGGATCCGGCCCGCGGAACGGGCCGCCGCGCAAAAACCGGACAGGATCGGGGCCGCCGCGCAAAAACCGGAGCGGATGCGGCCCGCGGAATGGGCCTCCGCGCAAAAACCGGAGCGGATCGGGGCCGCCGCGCAAAAACCGGAGCGGATCCGGCCCGCGGAACGGGCCGCCGCGCAAAAACCGGAGCGGATCGGGGCCCGCCGCGCAAAAACCGGAGCGGATCCGGCCCGCGGAACGGGCCGCCGCGCAAAAACCGGAGCGGATCGGGGCCGCCGCGCAATAACCGGACCGGATCCGGCCCGCGGAACGGGCCGCCGCGCAAAAACCGGAGCGGATCGGGGCCGCCGCGCAAAAACCGGACCGGATCCGGCCCGCGGAACGGGCCGCCGCGCAAAAACCGGAGCGGATCGGGCCCGCCGCGCAAAAACCGGAGCGGATCCAGCCCGCGGAACGGGCCGCCGCGCAAAAACCGGACAGGCTCGGGGCCGCCGCGCAAAAACCGGAGCGGATCCGGCCCGCGGAACGGGCTGCCGCGCAAAAACCGGAGCGGCTCGGGGCAACTGCGCAAAAACCGGATCGGATCCGGCCCGCGGAACGGGCCGCCGCGCAAAAACCGGAGCGGATCGGGGCCGCCGTGCAAAAACCGGACTGGATGCGGCCCGCGGAACGGGCCGCCGCGCAAAAACCGGAGCGGATCCGGCCCGCGGAAATGGCCGCGGCACAAAAACCGGACCGAATCGGGGCCGTCGCTCAAAAACCGGAGCGGATCCGGCCCGCGGAACGGGCCGCCGCGCAAAAACCGGACCGGCTCGGGGCCGCCGCGCAAAAACCGGACCGGATCCGGCCCGCAGAACGGGCCGCCGCGCAAAAACCGGACCGGATCGGAGCCACCGCGCAAAAACCGGAGCGGATGCGGCCCGCGGAACGGGCCGCCGCGCAAAAACCGGACAGGCTCGGGGCCGCCGCGCAAAAACCGGACCGGATCCGGCCCGCGGAACGGGCCGCCACGCAAAAACCGGACAGGATCGGGGCCGCCGCGCAAAAACCGGAGCGGATCGGGGCCGCCGCGCAAAAACCGGAGCGGATCCAGCCCGCGGAACGGGCCGCCGCGCAAAAACCGGAGCGGATCGGGGCCGCCGCGCAAAAAGCGGAGCGGATCCGGCCCGCAGAACGGGCCGCCGCGCAAAAACCGGACCGGCTCGGGGCCGCCGCGCAAAAACCAGACCGGATCGGGCCCGCGGAACGGGCCGCCGCGCAAAAACCGGACCGGATCGGGGCCGCCGTGCAAAAACCGGACCGGCTCCGGCCCGCGGAACGGGCTGCCGCACAAAAACCGTACGGGATCGGGGCCGCCGCGCAAAAACCGGACCGGATCCGGCCCGCGGAACAGGCCGCCGCGCAAAAACCGGAGCGGATCGGGGCCGCCGCGCAAAAACCGGAGCGGATCCGGCCCGCAGAACGGACCGCCGCGCAAAAACCGGAGCGGATCGTGGCCGCCGCGCAAAAACCGGACCGGATCCAGCCCGCGGAACGGGCCGCCGCGCAAAAACCGGAGCGGATCGGGGCCGCCGCGCAAAAAGCGGAGCGGATCCGGCCCGCGGAACGGGCCGCCGCGCAAAAACCGGACCGGCTCGGGGCCGCCGCGCAAAAACCGGAGCGGATCCGGCCCGCGGAACGGGCCGCCGCGCAAAAACCGGAGCGGATCGGGGCCGCCGCGCAAAAACCGGAGCGGATCCGGCCCGCGGAACGGGCCGCCGCGCAAAAACCGGAGCGGATCGGGGCCACCGCGCAAAAACCGGAGCGGATCCGGCCCGCGGAACGGGCCGCCGCGCAAAAACCGGAGCGTATCCGGCCCGCGGAAATGGCCGCGGCACAAAAACCGGACCGAATCGGGGCCGTCGCTCAAAAACCGGAGCGGATCCGGCCCGCGGAACGGGCCGCCGCGCAAAAACCGGACCGGCTCGGGGCCGCCGCGCAAAAACCGGACCGGATCCGGCCCGCGGAACGGGCCGCCGCGCAAAAACCGGACCGGATCGGAGCCACCGCGCAAAAACCGGAGCGGATGCGGCCCGCGGAACGGGCCGCCGCGCAAAAACCGGAGCGGATCGGGGCCGCCGCGCAAAAACCGGAGCGGATCCGGCCCGCGGAACGGGCCGCCGCGCAAAAACCGGAGCGGATCGGGGCCGCCGCGCAAAAAGCGGAGCGGATCCGGCCCGCGGAACGGGCCGCCGCGCAAAAACCGGAGCGGATCGGGGCCGCCGCGCAAAAACCGGACCGGATCCGGCCCGCAGAACGGGCCGCCGCGCAAAAACCGGAGCGGATCGGGGCCGCCGCGCAAAAACCGGAGCGGATCCAGCCCGCGGAACGGGCCGCCGCGCAAAAACCGGAGCGGATCGGGGCCACCGCGCAAAAAGCGGACCGGATCCGGCCCGCAGAACGGGCCGCCGCGCAAAAACCGGACCGGCTCGGGGCAACTGCGCAAAAACCGGACCGGATCGGGCCCGCGGAACGGGCCGCCGCGCAAAAACCGGACCGGATCGGGGCCGCCGTGCAAAAACCGGACCGGCTCCGGCCCGCGGAACGGGCTGCCGCACAAAAACCGTACGGGATCGGGGCCGCCGCGCAAAAACCGGACCGGATCCGGCCCGCGGAACAGGCCGCCGCGCAAAAACCGGAGCGGATCGGGGCCGCCGCGCAAAAACCGGAGCGGATCCGGCCCGCAGAACGGGCCGCCGCGCAAAAACCGGAGCGGATCGTGGCCGCCGCGCAAAAACCGGACCGGATCCAGCCCGCGGAACGGGCCGCCGCAGAAAAACCGGAGCGGATCGGGGCTGCCGCGCAAAAAGCGGAGCGGATCCGGCCCGCGGAACGGGCCGCCGCGCAAAAACCGTACCGGCTCGGGGCCGCCGCGCAAAAACCGGACCGGATCCGGCCCGCGGAACGGGCCGCCGCGCAAAAACCGGAGCGGATCGGGGCCGCCGCGCAAAAACCGGAGCGGATCCGGCCCGCGGAACGGGCCGCCGCGCAAAAACCGGACAGGCTCGAGGCCACCGCGCAAAAACCGGAGCGGATCCGGCCCGCGGAACGGGCCGCCGCGCAAAAACCGGAGCGGATCCGGCCCGCGGAAATGGCCGCGGCACAAAAACCGGACCGAATCGGGGCCGTCGCTCAAAAACCGGAGCGGATCCGGCCCGCGGAACGGGCCGCCGCGCAAAAACCGGACCGGCTCGGGGCCGCCGCGCAAAAACCGGACCGGATCCGGCCCGCAGAACGGGCCGCCGCGCAAAAACCGGAGCGGATCGGGGCTGCCGCGCAAAAACCGGAGCGGATGCGGCCCGCGGAACGGGCCGCCGCGCAAAAACCGGACAGGCTCGGGGCCGCCGCGCAAAAACCGGACCGGATCCGGCCCGCGGAACGGGCCGCCACGCAAAAACCGGACAGGATCGGTGCCGCCGCGCAAAAACCGGAGCGGATCGGGGCCGCCGCGCAAAAACCGGAGCGGATCCAGCCCGCGGAACGGGCCGCCGCGCAAAAACCGGAGCGGATCGGGGCCGCCGCGCAAAAAGCGGAGCGGATCCGGCCCGCAGAACGGGCCGCCGCGCAAAAACCGGACCGGCTCGGGGCCGCCGCGCAAAAACCGGACCGGATCGGCCCGCGGAACGGGCCGCCGCGCAAAAACCGGACCGGATCGGGGCCGCCGTGCAAAAACCGGACCGGCTCCGGCCCGCGGAACGGGCTGCCGCACAAAAACCGTACGGGATCGGGGCCGCCGCGCAAAAACCGGACCGGATCGGGGCCGCCGCGCAAAAACCGGAGCGGATCCGGCCCGCAGAACGGGCCGCCGCGCAAAAACCGGAGCGGATCGTGGCCGCCGCGCAAAAACCGGACCGGATCCAGCCCGCGGAACGGGCCGCCGCAGAAAAACCGGAGCGGATCGGGGCCGCCGCGCAAAAAGCGGAGCGGATCCGGCCCGCGGAACGGGCCGCCGCGCAAAAACCGGACCGGCTCGGGGCCGCCGCGCAAAAACCGGAGCGGATCCGGCCCGCGAAACGGGCCGCCGCGCAAAAACCGGAGCGGATCGGGGCCGCCGCGCAAAAACCGGAGCGGATCCGGCCCGCGGAACGGGCCGCCGCGCAAAAACCGGAGCGGATCGGGGCCACCGCGCAAAAACCGGAGCGGATCCGGCCCGCGGAACGGGCCGCCGCGCAAAAACCGGAGCGTATCCGGCCCGCGGAAATGGCCGCGGCACAAAAACCGGACCGAATCGGGGCCGTCGCTCAAAAACCGGAGCGGATCCGGCCCGCGGAACGGGCCACCGCGCAAAAACCGGACCGGCTCGGGGCCGCCGCGCAAAAACCGGACCGGATCCGGCCCGCGGAACGGGCCGCCGCGCAAAAACCGGACCGGATCGGAGGCACCGCGCAAAAACCGGAGCGGATGCGGCCCGCGGAACGGGCCGCCGCGCAAAAACCGGACAGGATCGGGGCCGCCGCGCAAAAACCGGAGCGGATCCGGCCCGCGGAACGGGCCGCCGCGCAAAAACCGGACAGGATCGGGGCCGCCGCGCAAAAACCGGAGCGGATGCGGCCCGCGGAACGGGCCGCCGCGCAAAAACCGGAGCGGATCGGGGCCGCCGCGCAAAAACCGGAGCAGATCCGGCCCGCGGAACGGGCCGCCGCGCAAAAACCAGAGTGGATCGGGGCCGCCGTGCAAAAACCGGACCGGCTCCGGCCCGCGGAACGGGCCGCCGCGCAAAAACCGGAGCGGATCGGGCCCGCCGCGCAAAAACCGGAGCGGATCCGGCCCGCGGAACGGGCCGCCGCGCAAAAACCGGAGCGGATCGGGGCCGCCGCGCAAAAACCGGAGCGGATCCGGCCCGCGGAACGGGCCGCCGCGCAAAAACCGGACCGTATCGGGGCCGCCGCGCAAAAACCGGACTGGATGCGGCCCGCGGAACGGGCCACCGCGCAAAAACCGGAGCGGATCGGAGCCACCGCGCAAAAACCGGAGCGGATCCGGCCCGCGGAACGGGCCGCGGCACAAAAACAGGAGCGGATCGGGGCCGCCGCGCAAAAACCGGAGCGGATCCGGCCCGCGGAACGGGCCGCCGCGCAAAAACCGGACAGGCTCGGGGCCGCCGCGCAAAAACCGGACCGGATCCGGCCCGCGGAACAGGCCGCCGCGCAAAAACCGGACCGGATCGGGGCCGCCGCGCAAAAACCGGACCGGATCCGGCCCGCAGAACGGGCCGCCGCGCAAAAACCGGAGCGGATCGTGGCCGCCGCGCAAAAACCGGACCGGCTCCGGCCCGCGGAACGGGCCGCCGCGCAAAAACCGGAGCGGATCGGGGCCGCCGTGCAAAAAGCGGAGCGGATCCGGCCCGCGGAACGGGCCGCCGTGCAAAAACCGGACCGGCTCCGGCCCGCGGAACGGGCTGCCGCACAAAAACCGGATCGGATCGGGGCCGCCGCGCAAAAACCGGACGGATCCGGCCCGCGGAACGGGCCGCCGCGCAAAAACCGGACAGGCTCGGGGCCGCCGCGCAAAAAGCGGAGCGGATCCGGCCCGCGGAACGGGCCGCCGCGCAAAAACCGGAGCGGATCGTGGCCGCCGTGCAAAAACCGGACCGGCTCCGGCCCGCGGAATGGGCTGCCGCACAAAAACCGGAGCGGATCGGGGCCGCCGCGCAAAAACCGGACCGGATCCGGCCCGCGGAACGGGCCACCGCGCAAAAACCGGACCGGATCGGGGCCGCCGCGCAAAAACCGGACCGGCTCCGGCCCGCGGAACGGACTGCCGCGCAAAAACCGGAGTGGATCGGGGCCGCCGTGCAAAAACCGTACAGGCTCGAGGCCCGCGGAACGGGCTGCCGCACAAAAACCGGACCGGATCGGGGCCGCCGCGCAAAAACCGGAGCGGATCCGGCCCGCGGAACGGGCCGCCGCGCAAAAACCGGAGCGGATCGGGGCCGCTGCGCAAAAATCGGAGCGGATGCAGCCCGCGGAACGGGCCGCCGCGCAAAAACCGGACCGTATCGGGGCCGCCGCGCAAAAACCGGAGGGGATCCGGCCCGCGGAACGGGCCGCCGCGCAAAAACCGGAGCGGATCGGGGCCGCCGCGCAAAAACCGGAGCGGATCCGGCCCGCGGAACGGGCCGCCGCGCAAAAACCGGAGCGGATCGGGCCCGCCGCGCAAAAACCGGAGCGGATCCGGCCCGCGGAACGGGCCGCCGAGCAAAAACCGGAGCGGATCGGGGCCGCCACGCAAAAACCGGAGCGGATCCGGCCCGCGGAACGGGCCGCCGCGCAAAAACCGGACCGTATCGGGGCCGCCGCGCAAAAACCGGACTGGATGCGGCCCGCGGAACGGGCCACCGCGCAAAAACCGGAGCGGATCGGAGCCACCGCGCAAAAACCGGAGCGGATCCGGACCGCGGAACGGGCCGCCGCGGCACAAAAACAGGAGCGGATCGGGGCCGCCGCGCAAAAACCGGAGCGGATCCGGCCCGCGGAACGGGCCGCCGCGCAAAAACCAGAGTGGATCGGGGCCGCCGCGCAAAAACCGGACCGGATCCGGCCCGCGGAACAGGCCGCCGCGCAAAAACCGGACCGGATCGGGGCCGCCGCGCAAAAACCGGACAGGATCCGGCCTGCAGAATGGGCCGCCGCGCAAAAACCGGACGGATCCGGCCCGCGGAACGGGCCGCCGCGCAAAAACCGGACCGGATCGGGGCCACCGCGCAAAAACCGGAGCGGATCCGGCCCGCGGAACGGGCCGCCGCGCAAAAACCGGAGCGGATCGGGGCCGCCGTGCAAAAAGCGGAGCGGATCCGGCCCGCGGAACGGGCCGCCGTGCAAAAACCGGACCGGCTCCGGCCCGCGGAACGGGCTGCCGCACAAAAACCGGATCGGATCGGGGCCGCCGCGCAAAAACCGGACGGATCCGGCCCGCGGAACGGGCCGCCGCGCAAAAACCGGACAGGCTCGGGGCCGCCGCGCAAAAAGCGGAGCGGATCCGGCCCGCGGAACGGGCCGCCGCGCAAAAACCGGAGCGGATCGGGGCTGCCGTGCAAAAACCGGACCGGCTCCGGCCCGCGGAATGGGCTGCCGCACAAAAACCGGAGCGGATCGGGGCCGCCGCGCAAAAACCGGACCGGATCCGGCCCGCGGAACGGGCCACCGCGCAAAAACCGGACCGGATCGGGGCCGCCGCGCAAAAACCGGACCGGCTCCGGCCCGCGGAACGGACTGCCGCGCAAAAACCGGAGTGGATCGGGGCCGCCGTGCAAAAACCGTACAGGCTCGAGGCCCGCGGAACGGGCTGCCGCACAAAAACCGGACAGGATCGGGGCCGCCGCGCAAAAACCGGAGCGGATCCGGCCCGCGGAACGGGCCGCCGCGCAAAAACCGGAGCGGATCGGGGCCGCCGCGCAAAAACCGGAGCGGATGCGGCCCGCGGAACGGGCCGCCGCGCAAAAACCGGACCGTATCGGGGCCGCCGCGCAAAAACCGGAGCGGATCGGGCCCGCCGCGCAAAAACCGGAGCGGATCCGGCCCGCGGAACGGGCCGCCGCGCAAAAACCGGAGCGGATCGGGGCCGCCGCGCAAAAACCGGAGCGGATCCGGCCCGCGGAACGGGCCGCCGCGCAAAAACCGGACCGTATCGGGGCCGCCGCGCAAAAACCGGACTGGATGCGGCCCGCGGAACGGGCCACCGCGCAAAAACCGGAGCGGATCGGAGCCACCGCGCAAAAACCGGAGCGGATCCGGCCCGCGGAACGGGCCGCGGCACAAAAACAGGAGCGGATCGGGGCCGCCGCGCAAAAACCGGAGCGGATCCGGCCCGCGGAACGGGCCGCCGCGCAAAAACCGGACAGGCTCGGGGCCGCCGCGCAAAAACCGGACCGGATCCGGCCCGCGGAACAGGCCGCCGCGCAAAAACCGGACCGGATCGGGGCCGCCGCGCAAAAACCGGACCGGATCCGGCCCGCAGAACGGGCCGCCGCGCAAAAACCGGAGCGGATCGTGGCCGCCGCGCAAAAACCGGACCGTATCGGGGCCGCCGCGCAAAAACCGGACTGGATGCGGCCCGCGGAACGGGCCACCGCGCAAAAACCGGAGCGGATCGGAGCCACCGCGCAAAAACCGGAGCGGATCCGGCCCGCGGAACGGGCCGCGGCACAAAAACAGGAGCGGATCGGGGCCGCCGCGCAAAAACCGGAGCGGATCCGGCCCGCGGAACGGGCCGCCGCGCAAAAACCGGACAGGCTCGGGGCCGCCGCGCAAAAACCGGACCGGATCCGGCCCGCGGAACAGGCCGCCGCGCAAAAACCGGACCGGATCGGGGCCGCCGCGCAAAAACCGGACCGGATCCGGCCCGCAGAACGGGCCGCCGCGCAAAAACCGGAGCGGATCGTGGCCGCCGCGCAAAAACCGGACCGGCTCCGGCCCGCGGAACGGGCCGCCGCGCAAAAACCGGAGCGGATCGGGGCCGCCGTGCAAAAAGCGGAGCGGATCCGGCCCGCGGAACGGGCCGCCGTGCAAAAACCGGACCGGCTCCGGCCCGCGGAACGGGCTGCCGCACAAAAACCGGATCGGATCGGGGCCGCCGCGCAAAAACCGGACGGATCCGGCCCGCGGAACGGGCCGCCGCGCAAAAACCGGACAGGCTCGGGGCCGCCGCGCAAAAAGCGGAGCGGATCCGGCCCGCGGAACGGGCCGCCGCGCAAAAACCGGAGCGGATCGTGGCCGCCGTGCAAAAACCGGACCGGCTCCGGCCCGCGGAATGGGCTGCCGCACAAAAACCGGAGCGGATAGGGGCCGCCGCGCAAAAACCGGACCGGATCCGGCCCGCGGAACGGGCCACCGCGCAAAAACCGGACCGGATCGGGGCCGCCGCGCAAAAACCGGACCGGCTCCGGCCCGCGGAACGGACTGCCGCGCAAAAACCGGAGTGGATCGGGGCCGCCGTGCAAAAACCGTACAGGCTCGAGGCCCGCGGAACGGGCTGCCGCACAAAAACCGGACCGGATCGGGGCCGCCGCGCAAAAACCGGAGCGGATCCGGCCCGCGGAACGGGCCGCCGCGCAAAAACCGGAGCGGATCGGGGCCGCCGCGCAAAAACCGGAGCGGATGCAGCCCGCGGAACGGGCCGCCGCGCAAAAACCGGACCGTATCGGGGCCGCCGCGCAAAAACCGGAGGGGATCCGGCCCGCGGAACGGGCCGCCGCGCAAAAACCGGAGCGGATCGGGGCCGCCGCGCAAAAACCGGAGCGGATCCGGCCCGCGGAACGGGCCGCCGCGCAAAAACCGGAGCGGATCGGGCCCGCCGCGCAAAAACCGGAGCGGATCCGGCCCGCGGAACGGGCCGCCGAGCAAAAACCGGAGCGGATCGGGGCCGCCACGCAAAAACCGGAGCGGATCCGGCCCGCGGAACGGGCCGCCGCGCAAAAACCGGACCGTATCGGGGCCGCCGCGCAAAAACCGGACTGGATGCGGCCCGCGGAACGGGCCACCGCGCAAAAACCGGAGCGGATCGGAGCCACCGCGCAAAAACCGGAGCGGATCCGGACCGCGGAACGGGCCGCCGCGGCACAAAAACAGGAGCGGATCGGGGCCGCCGCGCAAAAACCGGAGCGGATCCGGCCCGCGGAACGGGCCGCCGCGCAAAAACCAGAGTGGATCGGGGCCGCCGCGCAAAAACCGGACCGGATCCGGCCCGCGGAACAGGCCGCCGCGCAAAAACCGGACCGGATCGGGGCCGCCGCGCAAAAACCGGACAGGATCCGGCCTGCAGAATGGGCCGCCGCGCAAAAACCGGACGGATCCGGCCCGCGGAACGGGCCGCCGCGCAAAAACCGGACCGGATCGGGGCCACCGCGCAAAAACCGGAGCGGATCCGGCCCGCGGAACGGGCCGCCGCGCAAAAACCGGAGCGGATCGGGGCCGCCGTGCAAAAAGCGGAGCGGATCCGGCCCGCGGAACGGGCCGCCGTGCAAAAACCGGACCGGCTCCGGCCCGCGGAACGGGCTGCCGCACAAAAACCGGATCGGATCGGGGCCGCCGCGCAAAAACCGGACGGATCCGGCCCGCGGAACGGGCCGCCGCGCAAAAACCGGACAGGCTCGGGGCCGCCGCGCAAAAAGCGGAGCGGATCCGGCCCGCGGAACGGGCCGCCGCGCAAAAACCGGAGCGGATCGGGGCTGCCGTGCAAAAACCGGACCGGCTCCGGCCCGCGGAATGGGCTGCCGCACAAAAACCGGAGCGGATCGGGGCCGCCGCGCAAAAACCGGACCGGATCCGGCCCGCGGAACGGGCCACCGCGCAAAAACCGGACCGGATCGGGGCCGCCGCGCAAAAACCGGACCGGCTCCGGCCCGCGGAACGGACTGCCGCGCAAAAACCGGAGTGGATCGGGGCCGCCGTGCAAAAACCGTACAGGCTCGAGGCCCGCGGAACGGGCTGCCGCACAAAAACCGGACAGGATCGGGGCCGCCGCGCAAAAACCGGAGCGGATCCGGCCCGCGGAACGGGCCGCCGCGCAAAAACCGGAGCGGATCGGGGCCGCCGCGCAAAAACCGGAGCGGATGCGGCCCGCGGAACGGGCCGCCGCGCAAAAACCGGACCGTATCGGGGCCGCCGCGCAAAAACCGGAGCGGATCGGGCCCGCCGCGCAAAAACCGGAGCGGATCCGGCCCGCGGAACGGGCCGCCGCGCAAAAACCGGAGCGGATCGGGGCCGCCGCGCAAAAACCGGAGCGGATCCGGCCCGCGGAACGGGCCGCCGCGCAAAAACCGGACCGTATCGGGGCCGCCGCGCAAAAACCGGACTGGATGCGGCCCGCGGAACGGGCCACCGCGCAAAAACCGGAGCGGATCGGAGCCACCGCGCAAAAACCGGAGCGGATCCGGCCCGCGGAACGGGCCGCGGCACAAAAACAGGAGCGGATCGGGGCCGCCGCGCAAAAACCGGAGCGGATCCGGCCCGCGGAACGGGCCGCCGCGCAAAAACCGGACAGGCTCGGGGCCGCCGCGCAAAAACCGGACCGGATCCGGCCCGCGGAACAGGCCGCCGCGCAAAAACCGGACCGGATCGGGGCCGCCGCGCAAAAACCGGACCGGATCCGGCCCGCAGAACGGGCCGCCGCGCAAAAACCGGAGCGGATCGTGGCCGCCGCGCAAAAACCGGACCGGCTCCGGCCCGCGGAACGGGCCGCCGCGCAAAAACCGGAGCGGATCGGGGCCGCCGTGCAAAAAGCGGAGCGGATCCGGCCCGCGGAACGGGCCGCCGTGCAAAAACCGGACCGGCTCCGGCCCGCGGAACGGGCTGCCGCACAAAAACCGGATCGGATCGGGGCCGCCGCGCAAAAACCGGACGGATCCGGCCCGCGGAACGGGCCGCCGCGCAAAAACCGGACAGGCTCGGGGCCGCCGCGCAAAAAGCGGAGCGGATCCGGCCCGCGGAACGGGCCGCCGCGCAAAAACCGGAGCGGATCGTGGCCGCCGTGCAAAAACCGGACCGGCTCCGGCCCGCGGAATGGGCTGCCGCACAAAAACCGGAGCGGATCGGGGCCGCCGCGCAAAAACCGGACCGGATCCGGCCCGCGGAACGGGCCACCGCGCAAAAACCGGACCGGATCGGGGCCGCCGCGCAAAAACCGGACCGGCTCCGGCCCGCGGAACGGACTGCCGCGCAAAAACCGGAGTGGATCGGGGCCGCCGTGCAAAAACCGTACAGGCTCGAGGCCCGCGGAACGGGCTGCCGCACAAAAACCGGACCGGATCGGGGCCGCCGCGCAAAAACCGGAGCGGATCCGGCCCGCGGAACGGGCCGCCGCGCAAAAACCGGAGCGGATCGGGGCCGCCGCGCAAAAACCGGAGCGGATGCAGCCCGCGGAACGGGCCGCCGCGCAAAAACCGGACCGTATCGGGGCCGCCGCGCAAAAACCGGAGGGGATCCGGCCCGCGGAACGGGCCGCCGCGCAAAAACCGGAGCGGATCGGGGCCGCCGCGCAAAAACCGGAGCGGATCCGGCCCGCGGAACGGGCCGCCGCGCAAAAACCGGAGCGGATCGGGGCCGCCGCGCAAAAACCGGAGCGGATCCGGCCCGCGGAACGGGCCGCCGAGCAAAAACCGGAGCGGATCGGGGCCGCCACGCAAAAACCGGAGCGGATCCGGCCCGCGGAACGGGCCGCCGCGCAAAAACCGGACCGTATCGGGGCCGCCGCGCAAAAACCGGACTGGATGCGGCCCGCGGAACGGGCCACCGCGCAAAAACCGGAGCGGATCGGAGCCACCGCGCAAAAACCGGAGCGGATCCGGACCGCGGAACGGGCCGCCGCGGCACAAAAACAGGAGCGGATCGGGGCCGCCGCGCAAAAACCGGAGCGGATCCGGCCCGCGGAACGGGCCGCCGCGCAAAAACCAGAGTGGATCGGGGCCGCCGCGCAAAAACCGGACCGGATCCGGCCCGCGGAACAGGCCGCCGCGCAAAAACCGGACCGGATCGGGGCCGCCGCGCAAAAACCGGACAGGATCCGGCCTGCAGAATGGGCCGCCGCGCAAAAACCGGACGGATCCGGCCCGCGGAACGGGCCGCCGCGCAAAAACCGGACCGGATCGGGGCCACCGCGCAAAAACCGGAGCGGATCCGGCCCGCGGAACGGGCCGCCGCGCAAAAACCGGAGCGGATCGGGGCCGCCGTGCAAAAAGCGGAGCGGATCCGGCCCGCGGAACGGGCCGCCGTGCAAAAACCGGACCGGCTCCGGCCCGCGGAACGGGCTGCCGCACAAAAACCGGATCGGATCGGGGCCGCCGCGCAAAAACCGGACGGATCCGGCCCGCGGAACGGGCCGCCGCGCAAAAACCGGACAGGCTCGGGGCCGCCGCGCAAAAAGCGGAGCGGATCCGGCCCGCGGAACGGGCCGCCGCGCAAAAACCGGAGCGGATCGGGGCTGCCGTGCAAAAACCGGACCGGCTCCGGCCCGCGGAATGGGCTGCCGCACAAAAACCGGAGCGGATCGGGGCCGCCGCGCAAAAACCGGACCGGATCCGGCCCGCGGAACGGGCCACCGCGCAAAAACCGGACCGGATCGGGGCCGCCGCGCAAAAACCGGACCGGCTCCGGCCCGCGGAACGGACTGCCGCGCAAAAACCGGAGTGGATCGGGGCCGCCGTGCAAAAACCGTACAGGCTCGAGGCCCGCGGAACGGGCTGCCGCACAAAAACCGGACAGGATCGGGGCCGCCGCGCAAAAACCGGAGCGGATCCGGCCCGCGGAACGGGCCGCCGCGCAAAAACCGGAGCGGATCGGGGCCGCCGCGCAAAAACCGGAGCGGATGCGGCCCGCGGAACGGGCCGCCGCGCAAAAACCGGACCGTATCGGGGCCGCCGCGCAAAAACCGGAGCGGATCCGGCCCGCGGAACGGGCCGCCGCGCAAAAACCGGAGCGGATCGGGGCCGCCGCGCAAAAACCGGAGCGGATCCGGCCCGCGGAACGGGCCGCCGCGCAAAAACCGGAGCGGATCGGGCCCGCCGCGCAAAAACCGGAGCGGATCCGGCCCGCGGAACGGGCCGCCGCGCAAAAACCGGAGCGGATCGGGGCCGCCGCGCAAAAACCGGAGCGGATCCGGCCCGCGGAACGGGCCGCCGCGCAAAAACCGGACCGTATCGGGGCCGCCGCGCAAAAACCGGACTGGATGCGGACCGCGGAACGGGCCGCCGCGCAAAAACCGGACCGGATCGGAGCCACCGCGCAAAAACCGGACCGGATCCGGCCCGCGGAACAGGCCGCCGCGCAAAAACCGGACCGGATCGGGGCCGCCGCGCAAAAAGCGGAGCGGATCCGGCCCGTGGAACGGGCCGCCGCGCAAAAACCGGACCGGATCGGGGCCGCCGCGCAAAAACCGGACCGGATCCGGCCCGCAGAACGGGCCGCCGCGCAAAAACCGGAGCGGATCGGGGCCGCCGCGCAAAAAGCGGAGCGGATCCAGCCCGTGGAAGGGGCCGCCGCAGAAAAACCGGAGCGGATCGGGGCCGCCGCGCAAAAACCGGAGCGGATCGGGGCCGCCGTGCAAAAACCGGACCGGCTCCGGCCCGCGGAACGGGCCGCCGCGCAAAAACCGGACCGGATCGGGGCCGCCGCGCAAAAACCGGAGCGGATCCGGCCCGCGGAACGGGCCGCCGCGCAAAAACCGGAGCGGATCGGGGCCACCGCGCAAAAACCGGAGCGGATCCGGCCCGCGGAACGGGCCGCCGCGCAAAAACCGGACAGGATCGGGGCCGCCGCGCAAAAACCGGAGCGGATCCGGCCCGCGGAACGGGCCGCCGCGCAAAAATCGGACCGGATGCGGCCCACGGAACGGGCCGCCGGGCAAAAACCGGACCGGATCGGGGCCGCCGCGCAAAAACCGGAGCGGATCCGGCCCGCGGAACGGGCCTCCGTGCAAAAACCGGAGTGGATCGGGGCCGCCGCGCAAAAACCGGATCGGATCCGGCCCGCGGAACGGGCCGCCGCGCAAAAACCGGAGCGGATCGGGGCCGCCGCGCAAAAACCGGAGCGGATCCAGCCCGCGGAACGGGCCGCCGCGCAAAAACCGGACAGGCTTCGGGCCGCCGCGCAAAAAGCGGAGCGGATCCGGCCCGCGGAACGGGCCGCCGCGCAAAAACCGGACCGGCTCGGGGCAACTGCGCAAAAACCGGAGCGGATCCGGCCCGCGGAACGGGCCGCCGCGCAAAAACCGGAGCGGATCGGGGCCGCCGTGCAAAAACCGGACCGGCTCCGGCCCGCGGAATGGGCTGCCGCACAAAAACCGGAGCGGATCGGGGCCGCCGCGCAAAAACCGGAGCGGATCCGGCCCGCGGAACGGGCCACCGCGCAAAAACCGGACAGGCTCGGGGCCGCCGCGCAAAAACCGGAGCGGATGCAGCCCGCGGAACGGGCCGCCGCGCAAATATCGGACCGGATCGGAGCCACCGCGCAAAAACCGGATCGGATCCGGCCCGCGGAACGGGCCGCCGCGCAAAAACCGGACCGGATCGGAGCCACCGCGCAAAAACCGGAGCGGATCCGGCCCGCGTAACGGGCCGCCGCGCAAAAACCGGACAGGATCGGGGCCGCCGCGCAAAAACCGGAGCGGATGCGGCCCGCGGAACGGGCCGCCGCGCAAAAACCGGAGCGGATCGGGGCCGCCGCGCAAAAACCGGAGCGGATCCGGCCCGCGGAACAGGCCGCGGCGCAAAAACCGGACCGGATCGGGGCCGCCGCGCAAAAACCGGACCGGATCCGGCCCGCAGAACGGGCCGCCGCGCAAAAACCGGAGCGGATCGTGGCCGCCGCGCAAAAACCGGAGCGGATCCAGCCCGTGGAACGGGCCGCCGCGGAAAAACCGGAGCGGCTCGGGGCCGCCGCGCAAAAAGGCGTAGCGGATCCGGCCCGTGGAACGGGCCGCCGCGCAAAAACCGGACCGGATCCGGCCCGCGGAACGGGCCGCCGCGCAAAAACCGGACCGGATCGGAGCCACCGCGCAAAAACCGGATCGGATCCGGCCCGCGGAACGGGCCGCCGCGCAAAAACCGGACCGGATCGGAGCCACCGCGCAAAAACCGGAGCGGATCCGGCCCGCGGAACGGGCCGCCGCGCAAAAACCGGACAGGATCGGGGCCGCCGCGCAAAAACCGGAGCGGATCCGGCCCGCGGAACGGGCCGCCGCGCAAAAACCGGAGCGGATCGGGGCCGCCGCGCAAAAACCGGACCGGCTCCGGCCCGCGGAACGGGCCGCCGCGCAAAAACCGGAGCGGATCGGGGCCGCCGTGCAAAAACCGGAGCGGATCCGGCCCGCGGAACGGGCCGCCGCGCAAAAACCGGACCGGCTCCGGCCCGCGGAACGGGCTGCCGCACAAAAACCGGATCGGATCGGGGCCGCCGCGCAAAAACCGGACGGATGCGGCCCGCGGAACGGGCCGCCGCGCAAAAACCAGACAGGCTCGGGGCCGCCGCGCAAAAAGCGGAGCGGATCCGGCCCGCGGAACGGGCCGCCGCGCAAAAACCGGACCGGATCGGGGCCGCCGCGCAAAAACCGGACCGGATCCGGCCCGCGGAACGGGCCACCGCGCAAAAACCGGACCGGATCGGGGCCGCCGCGCAAAAACCGGACCGGCTCCGGCCCGCGGAACGGACTGCCGCGCAAAAATCGGAGTGGATCGGGGCCGCCGTGCAAAAACCGTACAGGCTCGAGGCCCGCGGAACGGGCTGCCGCACAAAAACCGGACCGGATCGGGGCCGCCGCGCAAAAACCGGAACGGATCCGGCCCGCGGAACAGGCCGCCGCGCAAAAACCGGAGCGGATCGGGGCCGCCGCGCAAAAACCGGAGCGGATGCGGCCCGCGGAACGGGCCGCCGCGCAAAAACCGGACCGTATCGGGGCCGCCGCGCAAAAACCGGAGCGGATCCGGCCCGCGGAACGGGCCGCGGCACAAAAACAGGAGCGGATCGGGGCCGCCGCGCAAAAACCGGAGCGGATCCGGCCCGCGGAACGGGCCGCCGCGCAAAAACCAGAGTGGATCGGGGCCGCCGCGCAAAAACCGGACCGGATCCGGCCCGCGGAACAGGCCGCCGCGCAAAAACCGGACCGGATCGGGGCCGCCGCGCAAAAACCGGACAGGATCCGGCCCGCAGAATGGGCCGCCGCGCAAAAACCGGAGCGGATCGTGGCCGCCGCGCAAAAACCGGACCGGATCCAGCCCGTGGAACGGGCCGCCGCGGAAAAACCGGAGCGGCTCGGGGCCGCCGCGCAAAAAGCGGAGCGGATCCGGCCTGTGGAACGGGCCGCCGCGCAAAAACCGGACCGGATCGGGGCCGCCGCGCAAAAACCGGACCGGATCCGGCCCGCAGAACGGGCCGCCGCGCAAAAACCGGAGCGGATCGGGGCCGCCGCGCAAAAAGCGGAGCGGATCCAGCCCGTGGAACGGGCCGCCGCAGAAAAACCGGAGCGGATCGGGGCCGCCGCGCAAAAACCGGAGCGGATCGGGGCCGCCGTGCAAAAACCGGACCGGCTCCGGCCCGCGGAACGGGCCGCCGCGCAAAAACCGGACCGAATCGGGGCCGCCGCGCAAAAACCGGAGCGGATCCGGCCCGCGGAACGGGCCGCCGCGCAAAAACCGGAGCGGATCGGGGCCGCCGTGCAAAAACCGGACCGGCTCCGGCCCGCGGAACGGGCTGCCGCACAAAAACCGGACCGGATCGGGGCCGCCGCGCAAAAACCGGAGCGGATCCGGCCCGCGGAACGGGCCGCCGCGCAAAAACTGGACCGGATCGGGGCCGCCGCGCAAAAACCGGAGGGGATCCGGCCCGCAGAACGGGCCGCCGCGCAAAAACCGGAGCGGATCGTGGCCGCCGCGCAAAAACCGGAGCGGCTCCGGCCCGCGGAACGGGCCGCCGCGGAAAAACCGGAGCGGCTCGGGGCCGCCGCGCAAAAAGGCGTAGCGGATCCGGCCCGTGGAACGGGCCGCCGCGCAAAAACCGGAGCGGATCCGGCCCGCGGAACGGGCCGCCGCGCAAAAACCGGACCGGATCGGAGCCACCGCGCAAAAACCGGATCGGATCCGGCCCGCGGAACGGGCCGCCGCGCAAAAACCGGACCGGATCGGAGCCACCGCGCAAAAACCGGAGCAGATCCGGCCCGCGGAACGGGCCGCCGCGCAAAAACTGGACAGGATCGGGGCCGCCGCGCAAAAACCGGAGCGGATGCGGCCCGCGGAACGGGCCGCCGCGCAAAAACCGGAGCGGATCGGGGCCGCCGCGCAAAAACCGGAGCGGATCCGGCCCGCGGAACGGGCCGCCGCGCAAAAACCGGAGCGGATCGGGCCCGCCGCGCAAAAACCGGAGCGGATCCGGCCCGCGGAACGGGCCGCCGCGCAAAAACCGGAGCGGATCGGGGCCGCCGCGCAAAAACCGGACCGGATCCGGCCCGCGGAACGGGCCGCCGCGCAAAAACCGTACCGGCTCGGGGCCGCCGCGCAAAAACCGGACTGGATGCGGCCCGCGGAACGGGCCACAGCGCAAAAACCGGACCGGATCGGAGCCACCGCGCAAAAACCGGAGCGGATCCGGCCCGCGGAACGGGCCGCCGCGCAAAAACAGGAGCGGATCGGGGCCGCCGCGCAAAAACCGGACCGGATCCGGCCCGCGGAACGGGCCGCCGCGCAAAAACCGGACCGGATCGGGGCCGCCGCGCAAAAACCGGACCGGATCCGGCCCGCGGAACGGGCCACCGCGCAAAAACCGGACCGGATCGGGGCCGCCGCGCAAAAACCGGACCGGATCCGGCCCGCAGAACGGGCCGCCGCGCAAAAACCGGAGCGGATCGTGGCCGCCGCGCAAAAACCGGACCGGATCCAGCCCGCGGAACGGGCCGCCGCGGAAAAACCGGAGCGGATCGGGGCCACCGCGCAAAAACCGGAGCGGATCCGGCCCGCGGAACGGGCCACCGCGCAAAAACCGGAGCGGATCGGGGCCGCCGCGCAAAAACCGGACCGGCTCCGGCCCGCGGAACGGACTCCCGCGCAAAAACCGGAGTGGATCGGGGCCGCCGTGCAAAAACCGTACAGGCTCGAGGCCCGCGGAACGCGCTGCCGCACAAAAACCGGAGCGGATCGGGGCCGCCGCGCAAAAACCGGAGCGGATCCGGCCCGCGGAACGGGCCGCCGCGCAAAAACCGGACCGGATCGGGGCCGCCGCGCAAAAACCGGAGGGGATCCGGCCCGCAGAACGGGCCGCCGCGCAAAAACCGGAGCGGATCGTGGCCGCCGCGCAAAAACCGGAGCGGATCCAGCCCGTGGAACGGGCCGCCGCGGAAAAACCGGAGCGGCTCGGGGCCGCCGCGCAAAAAGGCGTAGCGGATCCGGCCCGTGGAACGGGCCGCCGCGCAAAAACCGGACCGGATCCGGCCCGCGGAACGGGCCGCCGCGCAAAAACCGGACCGGATCGGAGCCACCGCGCAAAAACCGGATCGGATCCGGCCCGCGGAACGGGCCGCCGCGCAAAAACCGGACCGGATCGGAGCCACCGCGCAAAAACCGGAGCGGATCCGGCCCGCGGAACGGGCCGCCGCGCAAAAACTGGACAGGGTCGGGGCCGCCGCGCAAAAACCGGAGCGGATGCGGCCCGCGGAACGGGCCGCCGCGCAAAAACCGGAGCGGATCGGGGCCGCCGCGCAAAAACCGGAGCGGATCCGGCCCGCGGAACGGGCCGCCGTGCAAAAACCGGAGCGGATCGGGCCCGCTGCGCAAAAACCGGAGCGGATCCGGCCCGCGGAACGGGCCGCCGCGCAAAAACCGGACCGGATCGGGGCCGCCGCGCAAAAACCGGACCGGATCCGGCCCGCGGAACGGGCCGCGGCGCAAAAACCGTACCGGCTCGGGGCCGCCGCGCAAAAACCGGACTGGATGCGGCCCGCGGAACGGGCCACCGCGCAAAAACCGGACCGGATCGGAGCCACCGCGCAAAAACCGGAGCGGATCCGGCCCGCGGAACGGGCCGCCGCGCAAAAACAGGAGCGGATCGGGGCCGCCGCGCAAAAACCGGAGCGGATCCGGCCCGCGGAACGGGCCGCCGCGCAAAAACCGGACCGGCTCGGGGCCGCCGCGCAAAAACCGGAGCGGATCCGGCCCGCGAAACAGGCCGCGGCGCAAAAACCGGACCGGATCGGGGCCGCCGCGCAAAAACCGGACCGGATCCGGCCCGCAGAACGGGCCGCCGCGCAAAAACCGGAGCGGATCGTGGCCGCCGCGCAAAAACCGGACCGGATCCAGCCCGCGGAACGGGCCGCCGCGGAAAAACCGGAGCGGATCGGGGCCACCGCGCAAAAACCGGAGCGGATGCGGCCCGCGGAACGGGCCACCGCGCAAAAACCGGACCGGATCGGGGCCGCCGCGCAAAAACCGGACCGGATCGGGGCCGCCGCGCAAAAACCGGAGCGGATCCGGCCCGCGGAACGGGCCGCCGCGCAAAAACCGGACAGGATCGGGGCCGCCGCGCAAAAACCGGAGCGGATGCGGCCCGCGGAACGGGCCGCCGACAAAAACCGGACAGGATCGGGGCCGCCGCGCAAAAACCGGAGGGGATCCGGCCCGCGGAACGGGCCGCCGCGCAAAAACCGGAGCGGATCGGGGCCGCCGCGCAAAAACTGGAGCGGATCCGGCCCGCGGAACGGGCCGCCGCGCAAAAACCGGAGCGGATCGGGCCCGCCGCGCAAAAACCGGAGCGGATGCGGCCCGCGGAACGGGCCGCGGCGCAAAAACCGGAGCGGATCGGGGCCGCCGCGCAAAAACCGGAGCGGATCCGGCCCGCGGAACGGGCCGCCGCGCAAAAACCGGACCGTATCGGGGCCGCCGCGCAAAAACCGGACTGGATGCGGCCCGCGGAACGGGCCACCGCGCAAAAACCGGACCGGATCGGAGCCACCGCGCAAAAACCGGAGCGGATCCGGCCCGCGGAACGGGCCGCGGCACAAAAACAGGAGCGGATCGGGGCCGCCGCGCAAAAACCGGAGCGGATCCGGCCCGCGGAACGGGCCGCCGCGCAAAAACCGGACAGGATCGGGGCCGCCGCGCAAAAACCGGAGCGGATCCGGCCCGCGGAACAGGCCGCCGCGCAAAAACCAGACCGGATCGGGGCCGCCGCGCAAAAACCGGACAGGATCCGGCCCGCAGAACGGGCCGCCGCGCAAAAACCGGAGCGGATCGTAGCCACCGCGCAAAAACCGGACCGGATCCGGCCCGCGGAACGGGCCGCGGCACAAAAACAGGAGCGGCTCGGGGCCGCCGCGCAAAAAGCGGAGCGGATCCGGCCCGTGGAACGGGCCGCCGCGCAAAAACCGGAGCGGATCGTGGCCGCCGCGCAAAAACCGGACCGGATCCAGCCCGTGGAACGGGCCGCCGCGGAAAAACCGGAGCGGATCGGGGCCGCCGCGCAAAAAGCGGAGCGGATCCAGCCCGTGGAACGGGCCGCCGCGGAAAAACCGGAGCGGATCGGGGCCGCCGCGCAAAAACCGGAGCGGATCGGGGCCGCCGTGCAAAAACCGGACCGGCTCCGGCCCGCGGAACGGGCCGCCGCGCAAAAACCGGACCGGATCGGGGCCGCCGCGCAAAAACCAGAGCGGATCCGGCCCGCGGAACGGGCCGCCGCGCAAAAACCGGAGCGGATCGGGGCCGCCGTGCAAAAACCGGACCGGATCCGGCCCGCGGAACGGGCCGCCGCGCAAAAACCGGACCGGATCGGAGGCACCGCGCAAAAACCGGATCGGATCCGGCCCGCGGAACGGGCCGCCGCGCAAAAACCGGACCGGATCGGAGCCACCGCGCAAAAACCGGAGCGGATCCGGCCCGCGGAACGGGCCGCCGCGCAAAAACTGGACAGGGTCGGGGCCGCCGCGCAAAAACCGGAGCGGATCCGGCCCGCGGAACGGGCCGCCGCGCAAAAACCGGACCGTATCGGGGCCGCCGCGCAAAAACCGGACTGGATGCGGACCGCGGAACGGGCCACCGCGCAAAAACCGGACCGGATCGGAGCCACCGCGCAAAAACCGGAGCGGATCCGGCTCGCGGAACGGGCCGCGGCACAAAAACAGGAGCGGATCGGGGCCGCCGCGCAAAAACCGGAGCGGATCCGGCCCGCGGAACGGGCCGCCGCGCAAAAACCAGAGTGGATCGGGGCCGCCGCGCAAAAACCGGACCGGATCCGGCCCGCGGAACAGGCCGCCGCGCAAAAACTGGAGCGGATCGGGGCCGCCGCGCAAAAACCGGACAGGATCCGGCCCGCAGAACGGGCCGCCGTGCAAAAACCGGAGCGGATCGTGGCCGCCGCGCAAAAACCGGACCGGATCCAGCCCGTGGAACGGGCCGCCGCGGAAAAACCGGAGCGGCTCGAGGCCGCCGCGCAAAAAGCGGAGCGGATCCGGCCCGTGGAACGGGCCGCCGCGCAAAAACCGGACCGGATCGGGGCCGCCGCGCAAAAACCGGACCGGATCCGGCCCGCAGAACGGGCTGCCGCGCAAAAACCGGAGCGGATCGTGGCCGCCGCGCAAAAACCGGACCGGATCCAGCCCGTGGAACGGGCCGCCGCGGAAAAACCGGACCGTATGGGGGCCGCCGCGCAAAAAGCGGAGCGGATCCAGCCCGTGGAACGGGCCGCCGCGGAAAAACCGGAGCGGATCGGGGCCGCCGCGCAAAAACCGGAGCGGATCGGGGCCGCCGTGCAAAAACCGGACCGGCTCCGGCCCGCGGAACGGGCCGCCGCGCAAAAACCGGACCGGATCGGGGCCGCCGCGCAAAAACCGGAGCGGATCCGGCCCGCGGAACGGGCCGCCGCGCAAAAACCGGAGCGGATCGGGGCCACCGCGCAAAAACCGGAGCGGATCCGGCCCGCGGAACGGGCTGCCGCACAAAAACCGGATCGGATCGGGGCCGCCGCGCAAAAACCGGACGGATCCGGCCCGCGGAACGGGCCGCCGCGCAAAAACCGGACCGGATCGGGGCCACCGCGCAAAAACCGGAGCGGATCCGGCCCGCAGAACGGGCCGCCGCGCAAAAACCGGAGCGGATCGGGGCCGCCGCGCAAAAACCGGAGCGGATCCGGCCCGCGGAACGGGCCGCCGCGCAAAAATCGGACCGGATGCGGCCCACGGAACGGGCCGCCGGGCAAAAACCGGACCGGATCGGAGCCACCGCGCAAAAACCGGAGCGGATCCGGCCCGCGGAAGGGGCCGCCGTGCAAAAACCGGAGCGGATCGGGGCCGCCGCGCAAAAACCGGAGCGGATCCGGCCCGCGGAACGGGTCGCCGCGCAAAAACCGGACCGGATCGGGGCCGCCGCGCAAAAACCGGAGCGGATCCAGCCCGCGGAACGGGCCGCCGCGCAAAAACCGGAGCGGATCGGGGCCGCCGCGCAAAAAGCGGAGCGGATCCGGCCCGCGGAACGGGCCGCCGCGCAAAAACCGGACCGGCTCGGGGCAACTGCGCAAAAACCGGAGCGGATCCGGCCCGCGGAACGGGCCGCCGCGCAAAAACCGGAGCGGATCGGGGCCGCCGTGCAAAAACCGGACCGGCTCCGGCCCGCGGAATGGGCTGCCGCGCAAAAACCGGACCGGATCGTGGCCGCCGCGCAAAAACCGGACCGGATCCGGCCCGCGGAACGGGCCGCCGCGCAAAAACCGGACCGGATCGGGGCCGCCGCGCAAAAACCGGAGCGGATGCAGCCCGCGGAACGGGCCGCCGCGCAAATATCGGACCGGATCGGAGCCACCGCGCAAAAACCGGATCGGATCCGGCCCGCGGAACGGGCCGCCGCGCAAAAACTGGACCGGATCGGAGCCACCGCGCAAAAACCGGAGCGGATCCGGCCCGCGGAACGGGCCGCCGCGCAAAAACCGGACCGTATCGGGGCCGCCGCGCAAAAACCGGAGCGGATGCGGCCCGCGGAACGGGCCGCCGCGCAAAAACCGGACAGGATCGGGGCCGCCGCGCAAAAACCGGAGGGGATCCGGCCCGCGGAACGGGCCGCCGCACAAAAACCGGAGCGGATCGGGGCCGCCGCGCAAGAACCGGAGCGGATCCGGCCCGCGGAACGGGCCGCCGCGCAAAAACCGGACAGGATCGGGGCCGCCGCGCAAAAACCGGAGCGGATCCGGCCCGCGGAACGGGCCGCCGCGCAAAAACCGGAGCGGATCGGGCCCGCCGCGCAAAAACCGGAGCGGATCCGGCCCGCGGAACGGGCCGCCGCGGAAAAACCGGAGCGGATCGGGGCCGCCGCGCAAAAACCGGAGCGGATCCGGCCCGCGGAACGGGCCGCGGCACAAAAACAGGAGCGGATCGGGGCCGCCGCGCAAAAACTGGAGCGGATCCGGCCCGCGGAACGGGCCGCCGCGCAAAAACCAGAGTGGATCGGGGCCGCCGCGCAAAAACCGGAGCGGATCCGGCCCGCGGAACAGGCCGCCGCGCAAAAACCGGACCGGATCGGGGCCGCCGCGCAAAAACCGGACCGGATCCGGCCCGCAGAACGGGCCGCCGCGCAAAAACCGGAGCGGATCGTGGCCGCCGCGCAAAAACCGGACCGGATCCAGCCCGTGGAACGGGCCGCCGCGCAAAAACCGGAGCGGATCGGGGCCGCCGCGCAAAAACCGGACCGGATCCGGCCCGCGGAACGGGCCGCCGCGCAAAAACCGGACCGGATCGGGGCCGCCGTGCAAAAACCGGAGCGGCTCCGGCCCGCGGAACGGGCTGCCGCACAAAAACCGGAGCGGATCGGGGCCGCCGCGCAAAAACCGGAGCGGATCCGGCCCGCGGAACGGGCCGCCGCGCAAAAACCAGACCAGATCGGGGCCACCGCGCAAAAACCGGAGCGGATCCGGCCCGCGGAACGGGCCGCCGCGCAAAAACCGGAGCGGATCGGGGCCGCCGCGCAAAAACCGGAGCGGATCCGGCCCGCGGAACGGGCCGCCGCGCAAAAACCGGACTGGATGCGGCCCACAGAACGGGCCGCCGCGCAAAAACCGGAGCGGATCGGAGCCACCGCGCAAAAACCGGAGCGGATCCGGCCCGCGGAAGGGGCCGCCGCGCAAAAACCGGAGTGGATCGGGGCCGCCGCGCAAAAACCGGAGCGGATCCGGCCCGCGGAACGGGCCGCCGCGCAAAAACCGGAGCGGATCGGGGCGCCGCGCAAAAACCGGACCGGATCCGGCCCGCAGAACGGGCCGCCGCGCAAAAATCGGAGCGGATCGGGGCCGCCGCGCAAAAACCGGAGCGGATCCAGCCCGCGGAACGGGCCGCCGCGCAAAAACCGGACAGGCTCGGGGCCGTCGCGCAAAAACCGGAGCGGATCCGGCCCGCGGAACGGGCCGCCGCGCAAAAACCGGACCGGATCGGGGCAACTGCGCAAAAACCGGACCGGATCCGGCCCGCGGAACGGGCCGCCGCGCAAAAACCGGAGCGGATCGGGGCCGCCGTGCAAAAACCGGACCGGCTCCGGCCCGCGGAACGGGCTGCCGCACAAAAACCGGAGCGGATCGTGGCCGCCGCGCAAAAACCGGACCGGATCCGGCCCGCGGAACGGGCCACCGCGCAAAAATCGGACCGGATCGGGGCCGCCGCGCAAAAACCGGAGCGGATGCGGCCCGCGGAACGGGCCGCCGCGCAAATATCGGACCGGATCCGAGCCACCGCGCAAAAACCAGATCGGATCCGGCCCGCGGAACGGGCCACCGCGCAAAAACCGGAGCGGATCGGAGCCACCGCGCAAAAACCGGAGCGGATCCGGCCCGCGGAACGGGCCGCCGCGCAAAAACCGGACAGGATCGGGGCCGCCGCGCAAAAACCGGAGCGGATGCGGCCCGCGGAACGGGCCGCCGCGCAAAAACCGGAGCGGATCGGGGCCGCCGCGCAAAAACCGGAGCGGATCCGGCCGGCGGAACGGGCCGCCGCGCAAAAACCGGAGCGGATCGGGGCCCGCCGCGCAAAAACCGGAGCGGATCCGGCCCGCGGAACGGGCCGCCGCGCAAAAACCGGAGCGGATCGGGGCCGCCGCGCAATAACCGGACCGGATCCGGCCCGCGGAACGGGCCGCCGCGCAAAAACCGGAGCGGATCGGGGCCGCCGCGCAAAAACCGGACCGGATCCGGCCCGCGGAACGGGCCGCCGCGCAAAAACCGGAGCGGATCGGGCCCGCCGCGCAAAAACCGGAGCGGATCCAGCCCGCGGAACGGGCCGCCGCGCAAAAACCGGACAGGCTCGGGGCCGCCGCGCAAAAACCGGAGCGGATCCGGCCCGCGGAACGGGCCGCCGCGCAAAAACCGGAGCGGATCGGGGCAACTGCGCAAAAACCGGATCGGATCCGGCCCGCGGAACGGGCTGCCGCACAAAAACCGGAGCGGATCGGGGCCGCCGCGCAAAAACCGGACCGGATCCAGCCCGCGGAACGGGCCACCGCGCAAAAATCGGACCGGATCGGGGCCGCCGCGCAAAAACCGGAGGGGATCCGGCCCGCGGAACGGGCCGCCGCAGAAAAACCGGAGCGGATCGTGGCCGCCGCGCAAGAACCGGAGCGGATCCGGCCCGCAGAACGGGCCGCCGCGCAAAAACCGGACAGGATCGGGGCCGCCGCGCAAAAACCGGAGCGGATCCGGCCCGCGGAACGGGCCGCCGCGCAAAAACCGGAGCGGATCGGGCCCGCCGCGCAAAAACCGGAGCGGATCCGGCCCGCGGAACGGGCCGCCGCGCAAAAACCGGAGCGGATCGGGGCCGCCGCGCAAAAACTGGAGCGGATCCGGCCCGCGGAACGGGCCGCCGCGCAAAAACCAGAGTGGATCGGGGCCGCCGCGCAAAAACCGGAGCGGATCCGGCCCGCGGAACAGGCCGCCGCGCAAAAACCGGACCGGATCGGGGCCGCCGCGCAAAAACCAGACCGGATCCGGCCCGCAGAACGGGCCGCCGCGCAAAAACCGGAGCGGATCGTGGCCGCCGCGCAAAAACCGGACCGGATCCAGCCCGCGGAACGGGCCACCGCGCAAAAATCGGACCGGATCGGGGCCGCCGCGCAAAAACCGGACCGGATCCGGCCCGCAGAACGGGCCGCCGCGGAAAAACCGGAGCGGCTCGAGGCCGCCGCGCAAAAAGCGGAGCGGATCCGGCCCGTGGAACGGGCCGCCGCGCAAAAACCGGAGCGGATCGGGGCCGCCGCGCAAAAACCGGACCGGATCCGGCCCGCAGAACGGGCTGCCGCGCAAAAACCGGAGCGGATCGTGGCCGCCGCGCAAAAACCGGACCGGATCCAGCCCGTGGAACGGGCCGCCGCGGAAAAACCGGACCGTATGGGGGCCGCCGCGCAAAAAGCGGAGCGGATCCAGCCCGTGGAACGGGCCGCCGCGGAAAAACCGGAGCGGATCGGGGCCGCCGCGCAAAAACCGGAGCGGATCGGGGCCGCCGTGCAAAAACCGGACCGGCTCCGGCCCGCGGAACGGGCCGCCGCGCAAAAACCGGACCGGATCGGGGCCGCCGCGCAAAAACCGGAGCGGATCCGGCCCGCGGAACGGGCCGCCGCGCAAAAACCGGAGCGGATCGGGGCCGCCGTGCAAAAACCGGACCGGCTCCGGCCCGCGGAACGGGCTGCCGCACAAAAACCGGATCGGATCGGGGCCGCCGCGCAAAAACCGGACGGATCCGGCCCGCGGAACGGGCCGCCGCGCAAAAACCGGACCGGATCGGGGCCACCGCGCAAAAACCGGAGCGGATCCGGCCCGCGGAACGGGCCGCCGCGCAAAAACCGGAGCGGATCGGGGCCGCCGCGCAAAAACCGGAGCGGATCCGGCCCGCGGAACGGGCCGCCGCGCAAAAATCGGACCGGATGCGGCCCACGGAACGGGCCGCCGGGCAAAAACCGGACCGGATCGGAGCCACCGCGCAAAAACCGGAGCGGATCCGGCCCGCGGAAGGGGCCGCCGTGCAAAAACCGGAGCGGATCGGGGCCGCCGCACAAAAACCGGAGCGGATCCGGCCCGCGGAACGGGCCGCCGCGCAAAAACCGGACCGGATCGGGGCCGCCGCGCAAAAACCGGAGCGGATCCAGCCCGCGGAACGGGCCGCCGCGCAAAAACCGGAGCGGATCGGGGCCGCCGCGCAAAAAGCGGAGCGGATCCGGCCCGCGGAACGGGCCGCCGCGCAAAAACCGGACCGGCTCGGGGCAACTGCGCAAAAACCGGAGCGGATCCGGCCCGCGGAACGGGCCGCCGCGCAAAAACCGGAGCGGATCGGGGCCGCCGTGCAAAAACCGGACCGGCTCCGGCCCGCGGAATGGGCTGCCGCGCAAAAACCGGACCGGATCGTGGCCGCCGCGCAAAAACCGGACCGGATCCGGCCCGCGGAACGGGCCGCCGCGCAAAAACCGGACCGGATCGGGGCCGCCGCGCAAAAACCGGAGCGGATGCAGCCCGCGGAACGGGCCGCCGCGCAAATATCGGACCGGATCGGAGCCACCGCGCAAAAACCGGATCGGATCCGGCCCGCGGAACGGGCCGCCGCGCAAAAACTGGACCGGATCGGAGCCACCGCGCAAAAACCGGAGCGGATCCGGCCCGCGGAACGGGCCGCCGCGCAAAAACCGGACCGTATCGGGGCCGCCGCGCAAAAACCGGACCGGCTCCGGCCCGCGGAACGGGCCGCCGCGCAAAAACCGGACAGGATCGGGGCCGCCGCGCAAAAACCGGAGGGGATCCGGCCCGCGGAACGGGCCGCCGCACAAAAACCGGAGCGGATCGGGGCCGCCGCGCAAGAACCGGAGCGGATCCGGCCCGCGGAACGGGCCGCCGCGCAAAAACCGGACAGGATCGGGGCCGCCGCGCAAAAACCGGAGCGGATCCGGCCCGCGGAACGGGCCGCCGCGCAAAAACCGGAGCGGATCGGGCCCGCCGCGCAAAAACCGGAGCGGATCCGGCCCGCGGAACGGGCCGCCGCGGAAAAACCGGAGCGGATCGGGGCCGCCGCGCAAAAACCGGAGCGGATCCGGCCCGCGGAACGGGCCGCGGCACAAAAACAGGAGCGGATCGGGGCCGCCGCGCAAAAACTGGAGCGGATCCGGCCCGCGGAACGGGCCGCCGCGCAAAAACCAGAGTGGATCGGGGCCGCCGCGCAAAAACCGGAGCGGATCCGGCCCGCGGAACAGGCCGCCGCGCAAAAACCGGACCGGATCGGGGCCGCCGCGCAAAAACCGGACCGGATCCGGCCCGCAGAACGGGCCGCCGCGCAAAAACCGGAGCGGATCGTGGCCGCCGCGCAAAAACCGGACCGGATCCGGCCCGCGGAACGGGCCGCCGCGCAAAAACCGGACCGGATCGGGGCCGCCGTGCAAAAACCGGAGCGGCTCCGGCCCGCGGAACGGGCTGCCGCACAAAAACCGGAGCGGATCGGGGCCGCCGCGCAAAAACCGGAGCGGATCCGGCCCGCGGAACGGGCCGCCGCGCAAAAACCAGACCAGATCGGGGCCACCGCGCAAAAACCGGAGCGGATCCGGCCCGCGGAACGGGCCGCCGCGCAAAAACCGGAGCGGATCGGGGCCGCCGCGCAAAAACCGGAGCGGATCCGGCCCGCGGAACGGGCCGCCGCGCAAAAACCGGACTGGATGCGGCCCACAGAACGGGCCGCCGCGCAAAAACCGGAGCGGATCGGAGCCACCGCGCAAAAACCGGAGCGGATCCGGCCCGCGGAAGGGGCCGCCGCGCAAAAACCGGAGTGGATCGGGGCCGCCGCGCAAAAACCGGAGCGGATCCGGCCCGCGGAACGGGCCGCCGCGCAAAAACCGGAGCGGATCGGGGCGCCGCGCAAAAACCGGACCGGATCCGGCCCGCAGAACGGGCCGCCGCGCAAAAATCGGAGCGGATCGGGGCCGCCGCGCAAAAACCGGAGCGGATCCAGCCCGCGGAACGGGCCGCCGCGCAAAAACCGGACAGGCTCGGGGCCGTCGCGCAAAAACCGGAGCGGATCCGGCCCGCGGAACGGGCCGCCGCGCAAAAACCGGACCGGATCGGGGCAACTGCGCAAAAACCGGACCGGATCCGGCCCGCGGAACGGGCCGCCGCGCAAAAACCGGAGCGGATCGGGGCCGCCGTGCAAAAACCGGACCGGCTCCGGCCCGCGGAACGGGCTGCCGCACAAAAACCGGAGCGGATCGTGGCCGCCGCGCAAAAACCGGACCGGATCCGGCCCGCGGAACGGGCCACCGCGCAAAAATCGGACCGGATCGGGGCCGCCGCGCAAAAACCGGAGCGGATGCGGCCCGCGGAACGGGCCGCCGCGCAAATATCGGACCGGATCCGAGCCACCGCGCAAAAACCAGATCGGATCCGGCCCGCGGAACGGGCCACCGCGCAAAAACCGGAGCGGATCGGAGCCACCGCGCAAAAACCGGAGCGGATCCGGCCCGCGGAACGGGCCGCCGCGCAAAAACCGGACAGGATCGGGGCCGCCGCGCAAAAACCGGAGCGGATGCGGCCCGCGGAATGGGCCGCCGCGCAAAAACCGGAGCGGATCGGGGCCGCCGCGCAAAAACCGGAGCGGATCCGGCCGGCGGAACGGGCCGCCGCGCAAAAACCGGAGCGGATCGGGGCCCGCCGCGCAAAAACCGGAGCGGATCCGGCCCGCGGAACGGGCCGCCGCGCAAAAACCGGAGCGGATCGGGGCCGCCGCGCAATAACCGGACCGGATCCGGCCCGCGGAACGGGCCGCCGCGCAAAAACCGGAGCGGATCGGGGCCGCCGCGCAAAAACCGGACCGGATCCGGCCCGCGGAACGGGCCGCCGCGCAAAAACCGGAGCGGATCGGGCCCGCCGCGCAAAAACCGGAGCGGATCCAGCCCGCGGAACAGGCCGCCGCGCAAAAACCGGACAGGCTCGGGGCCGCCGCGCAAAAACCGGAGCGGATCCGGCCCGCGGAACGGGCCGCCGCGCAAAAACCGGAGCGGATCGGGGCAACTGCGCAAAAACCGGATCGGATCCGGCCCGCGGAACGGGCTGCCGCACAAAAACCGGAGCGGATCGGGGCCGCCGCGCAAAAACCGGAGCGGATCCGGCCCGCGGAACGGGCCGCCGCGCAAAAATCGGACCGGATCGGGGCCGCCGCGCAAAAACCGGAGGGGATCCGGCCCGCGGAACGGGCCGCCGCACAAAAACCGGAGCGGATCGGGGCCGCCGCGCAAGAACCGGAGCGGATCCGGCCCGCAGAACGGGCCGCCGCGCAAAAACCGGACAGGATCGGGGCCGCCGCGCAAAAACCGGAGCGGATCCGGCCCGCGGAACGGGCCGCCGCGCAAAAACCGGAGCGGATCGGGCCCGCCGCGCAAAAACCGGAGCGGATCCGGCCCGCGGAACGGGCCGCCGCGCAAAAACCGGAGCGGATCGGGGCCGCCGCGCAAAAACCGGAGCGGATCCGGCCCGCGGAACGGGCCGCGGCACAAAAACAGGAGCGGATTGGGGCCGCCGCGCACAAACTGGAGCGGATCCGGCCCGCGGAACGGGCCGCCGCGCAAAAACCAGAGTGGATCGGGGCCGCCGCGCAAAAACCGGAGCGGATCCGGCCCGCGGAACAGGCCGCCGCGCAAAAACCGGACCGGATCGGGGCCGCCGCGCAAAAACCGGACCGGATCCGGCCCGCAGAACGGGCCGCCGCGCAAAAACCGGACCGGCTCGGGGCCGCCGCGCAAAAACCGGACCGGATCCAGCCCGTGGAACGGGCCGCCGCGCAAAAACCGGAGCGGATCGGGGCCGCCGCGCAAAAAGCGGAGCGGATGCGGCCCGTGGAACGGGCCGCCGCGCAAAAACCGGAGCGGATCGGGGCCGCCGCGCATAAACCGGAGCGGATCCGGCCCGCGGAACGGGCCGCCGCGCAAAAACCGGACCGGATCGGGGCCGCCGTGCAAAAACCGGAGCGGCTCCGGCCCGCGGAACGGGCTGCCGCACAAAAACCGGAGCGGATCGGGGCCGCCGCGCAAAAACCGGAGCGGATCCGGCCCGCGGAACGGGCCGCCGCGCAAAAACCAGACCAGATCGGGGCCACCGCGCAAAAACCGGAGCGGATCCGGCCCGCGGAACGGGCCGCCGCGCAAAAACAGGAGCGGATCGGGGCCGCCGCGCAAAAACCGGAGCGGATCCGGCCCGCGGAACGGGCCGCGGCGCAAAAACCGGACTGGATGCGGCCCACAGAACGGGCCGCCGCGCAAAAACCGGAGCGGATCGGAGCCACCGCGCAAAAACCGGAGCGGATCCGGCCCGCGGAAGGGGCCGCCGCGCATAAACCGGAGTGGATCGGGGCCGCCGCGCAAAAACCGGAGCGGATCCGGCCCGCGGAACGGGCCGCCGCGCAAAAACCGGAGCGGCTCGGGGCAACTGCGCAAAAACCGGACCGGATCCGGCCCGCGGAACGGGCCGCCGCGCAAAAACCGGAGCGGATCGGGGCCGCCGTGCAAAAACCGGAGCGGCTCCGGCCCGCGGAACGGGCTGCCGCACAAAAACCGGAGCGGATCGGGGCCGCCGCGCAAAAACCGGACCGGATCCGGCCCGCGGAACGGGCCACCGCGCAAAAATCGGACCGGATCGGGGCCGCCGCGCAAAAACCGGAGCGGATGCAGCCCGCGGAACGGGCCGCCGCGCAAATATCGGACCGGATCGGAGCCACCGCGCAAAAACCGGAGGGGATCCGGCCCGCGGAACGGGCCGCCGCGCAAAAACCGGACCGGATCGGAGCCACCGCGCAAAAACCGGAGCGGATCCGGCCCGCGGAACGGGCCGCCACGCAAAAACCGGACAGGATCGGGGCCGCCGCGCAAAAACCGGAGCGGATGCGGCCCGCGGAACGGGCCGCCGCGCAAAAACCGGAGCGGATCGGGGCCGCCGCGCAATAACCGGACCGGATCCGGCCCGCGGAACGGGCCGCCGCGCAAAAACCGGAGCGGATCGGGGCCGCCGTGCAAAAACCGGACCGGCTCCGGCCCGCGGAACGGGCTGCCGCACAAAAACCGGAGCGGATCGGGGCCGCCGCGCAAAAACCGGACCGGATCCGGCCCGCGGAACGGGCCACCGCGCAAAAACCGGACAGGCTCGGGGCCGCCGCGCAAAAAAAGGAGCGGATGCGGCCCGCGGAACGGGCCGCCGCGCAAATATCGGACCGGATCGGAGCCACCGCGCAAAAACCGGATCGGATCCGGCCCGCGGAACGGGCCGCCGCGCAAAAACCGGAGCGGATCGGAGCCACCGCGCAAAAACCGGAGCGGATCCGGCCCGCGGAACGGGCCGCCGCGCAAAAACCGGAGCGGATTGGGGCCGCCGCGCAAAAACCGGAGCGGATGCGGCCCGCGGAACGGGCCGCCGCGCAAAAACCGGAGCGGATCGGGGCCGCCGCGCAAAAACCGGAGCGGATCCGGCCCGCGGAACGGGCCGCCGCGCAAAAACCGGAGCGGATCCGGCCCGCGGAACGGGCCGCGGCGCAAAAACCGGACCGTATCGGGGCCGCCGCGCAAAAACCGGAGCGGATCCGGCCCGCGGAACGGGCCGCCGCGCAAAAACCGGACCGGATCGGGGCCGCCGCGCAAAAACCGGACTGGATGCGGACCGCGGAACGGGCCACCGCGCAAAAACCGGACAGGATCGGGGCCGCCGCGCAAAAACCGGAGCGGATCCGGCCCGCGGAACGGGCCGCGGCACAAAAACAGGAGCGGATCGGGGCCGCCGCGCAAAAACCGGAGCGGATCCGGCCCGCGGAACGGGCCGCCGCGCAAAAACCAGAGTGGATCGGGGCCGCCGCGCAAAAACCGGAGCGGATCCGGCCCGCGGAACAGGCCGCCGCGCAAAAACCGGACCGGATCGGGGCCGCCGCGCAAAAACCGGACAGGATCCGGCCCGCGGAAAGGGCTGCCGCGCAAAAACCGGAGCGGATCGTGGCCGCCGCGCAAAAACCGGAGGGGATCCGTCCCGCGGAACGGGCCGCCGCGCAAAAACCGGAGCGGATCGTGGCCGCCGTGCAAAAACCGGACCGGATCCAGCCCGTGGAACGGGCCGCCGCGGAAAAACCGGAGCGGCTCGGGGCCGCCGCGCAAAAACCGGAGCGGATCCGGCCCGCGGAACGGGCCGCCGCGCAAAAACCGGACCGGCTCGGGGCCGCCGCGCAAAAACCGGAGCGGATCCGGCCCGCGGAACGGGCCGCCGCGCAAAAACCGGAGCGGATCGGGCCCGCCGCGCAAAAACCGGAGCGGATCCGGCCCGCGGAACGGGCCGCCGCGCAAAAACCGGAGCGGATCGGGGCCGCCGTGCAAAAACCGGACCGGCTCCGGCCCGCGGAACGGGCTGCCGCACAAAAACCGGAGCGGATCGGGGCCGCCGCGCAAAAACCGGACCGGATCCGGCCCGCGGAACGGGCCACCGCGCAAAAATCGGACCGGATCGGGGCCGCCGCGCAAAAACCGGAGCGGATGCGGCCCGCGGAACGGGCCGCCGCGCAAATATCGGACCGGATCGGAGCCACCGCGCAAAAACCGGATCGGATCCGGCCCGCGGAACGGGCCGCCGCGCAAAAACCGGACCGGATCGGAGCCACCGCGCAAAAACCGGACCGGATCCGGCCCGCGGAACGGGCCGCCACGCAAAAACCGGACAGGATCGGGGCCGCCGCGCAAAAACCGGAGCGGATGCGGCCCGCGGAACGGGCCGCCGCGCAAAAACCGGAGCGGATCGGGGCCGCCGCGCAATAACCGGACCGGATCCGGCCCGCGGAACGGGCCGCCGCGCAAAAACCGGAGCGGATCGGGGCCGCCGTGCAAAAACCGGACCGGCTCCGGCCCGCGGAACGGGCTGCCGCACAAAAACCGGAGCGGATCGGGGCCGCCGCGCAAAAACCGGACCGGATCCGGCCCGCGGAACGGGCCACCGCGCAAAAACCGGACAGGCTCGGGGCCGCCGCGCAAAAAAAGGAGCGGATGCGGCCCGCGGAACGGGCCGCCGCGCAAATATCGGACCGGATCGGAGCCACCGCGCAAAAACCGGATCGGATCCGGCCCGCGGAACGGGCCGCCGCGCAAAAACCGGAGCGGATCGGAGCCACCGCGCAAAAACCGGAGCGGATCCGGACCGCGGAACGGGCCGCCGCGCAAAAACCGGAGCGGATTGGGGCCGCCGCGCAAAAACCGGAGCGGATGCGGCCCGCGGAACGGGCCGCCGCGCAAAAACCGGAGCGGATCGTGGCCGCCGCGCAAAAACCGGAGCGGATCCGGCCCGCGGAACGGGCCGCCGCGCAAAAACCGGAGCGGATCCGGCCCGCGGAACGGGCCGCGGCGCAAAAACCGGACCGTATCGGGGCCGCCGCGCAAAAACCGGAGCGGATCCGGCCCGCGGAACGGGCCGCCGCGCAAAAACCGGACCGGATCGGGGCCGCCGCGCAAAAACCGGACTGGATGCGGACCGCGGAACGGGCCACCGCGCAAAAACCGGAGTGGATCGGAGCCACCGCGCAAAAACCGGAGCGGATCCGGCCCGCGGAACGGGCCGCGGCACAAAAACAGGAGCGGATCGGGGCCGCCGCGCAAAAACCGGAGCGGATCCGGCCCGCGGAACGGGCCGCCGCGCAAAAACCAGACTGGATCGGGGCCGCCGCGCAAAAAGCGGAGCGGATCCGGCCCGCGGAACAGGCCGCCGCGCAAAAACCGGACCGGATCGGGGCCGCCGCGCAAAAACCGGACAGGATCCGGCACGCGGAAAGGGCCGCCGCGCAAAAACCGGAGCGGATCGTGGCCGCCGCGCAAAAACCGGAGGGGATCCGTCCCGCGGAACGGGCCGCCGCGCAAAAACCGGAGCGGATCGTGGCCGCCGTGCAAAAACCGGACCGGATCCAGCCCGTGGAACGGGCCGCCGCGGAAAAACCGGAGCGGCTCGGGGCCGCCGCGCAAAAAGCGGAGCGGATCCGGCCCGTGGAACGGGCCGCCGCGCAAAAACCGGACCGGATCGGGGCCGCCGCGCAAAAACCGGACCGGATCCGGCCCGCAGAACGGGCCGCCGCGCAAAAACCGGAGCGGATCGTGGCCGCCGCGCAAAAACCGGACCGGATCCAGCCCGTGGAACGGGCCGCCGCGGAAAAACCGGAGCGGATCGGGGCCGCCGCGCAAAAAGCGGAGCGGATCCAGCCCGTGGAACGGGCCGCTGCGGAATAACCGGAGCGGATCGGGGCCGCCGCGCAAAAACCGGAGCGGATCGGGGCCGCCGTGCAAAAACCGGACCGGCTCCGGCCCGCGGAACGGGCCGCCGCGCAAAAACCGGACCGGATCGGGGCCGCCGCGCAAAAACCGGAGCGGATCCGGCCCGCGGAACGAGCCGCCGCGCAAAAACCGGAGCGGATCGGGGCCGCCGCGCAAAAACCGGAGCGGATCCGGCCCGCGGAACGGGCTGCCGCACAAAAACCGGATCGGATCGGGGCCGCCGCGCAAAAACCGGACGGATCCGGCCCGCGGAACGGGCCGCCGCGCAAAAACCGGACCGGATCGGGGCCACCGCGCAAAAACCGGAGCGGATCCGGCCCGCGGAACGGGCCGCCGCGCAAAAACCGGACAGGATCGGGGCCGCCGCGCAAAAACCGGAGCGGATCCGGCCCGCGGAACGGGCCGCCGCGCAAAAATCGGACCAGATGCGGCCCACGGAACGGGCCGCCGGGCAAAAACCGGACCGGATCGGAGCCACCGCGCAAAAACCGGAGCGGATCCGGCCCGCGGAACGGGCCGCCGCGCAAAAACCGGACAGGATCGGGGCCGCCGCGCAAAAACCGGAGCGGATCCGGCCCGCGGAAGGGGCCGCCGTGCAAAAACCGGAGTGGATCGGGGCCGCCGCGCAAAAACCGGAGCGGATCCGGCCCGCGGAACGGGCCGCCGCGCAAAAACCGGAGCGGATCGGGGCCGCCGCGCAAAAACCGGAGCGGATCCAGCCCGCGGAACGGGCCGCCGCGCAAAAACCGGACAGGCTTCGGGCCGCCGCGCAAAAAGCGGAGCGGATCCGGCCCGCGGAACGGGCTGCCGCACAAAAACCGGAGCGGATCGGGGCCGCCGCGCAAAAACCGGACCGGATCCGGCCCGCGGAACGGGCCACCGCGCAAAAACCGGACCGGATCGGGGCCGCCGCGCAAAAACCGGAGCGGATCCGGCCCGCGGAACGGGCCGCCGCGCAAAAACCAGAGTGGATCGGGGCCGCCGTGCAAAAACCGGACCGGCTCCGGCCCGCGGAACGGGCTGCCGCACAAAAACCGGAGCGGATCGGGGCCGCCGCGCAAAAACCGGAGCGGATCCGGCCCGCGGAACGGGCCGCCGCGCAAAAACCGGACCGGATCGGGGCCACCGCGCAAAAACCGGAGCGGATCCGGCCCGCGGAACGGGCCGCCGCGCAAAAACCGGAGCGGATCGGGGCCGCCGCGCAAAAACCGGAGCGGATCCGGCCCGCGGAACGGGCCGCCGCGCAAAAACCGGACTGGATGCGGCCCACGGAACGGGCCGCCGCGCAAAAACCGGAGCGGATCGGAGCCACCGCGCAAAAACCGGAGCGGATCCAGCCCGCGGAACGGGCCGCCGCGCAAAAACCGGACAGGCTCGGGGCCGCCGCGCAAAAACCGGAGCGGATCCGGCCCGCGGAACGGGCCGCCGCGCAAAAACCGGAGCGGCTCGGGGCAACTGCGCAAAAACCGGACCGGATCCGGCCCGCGGAACGGGCCGCCGCGCAAAAACCGGAGCGGATCGGGGCCGCCGTGCAAAAACCGGACCAGCTCCGGCCCGCGGAACGGGCTGCCGCACAAAAACCGGAGCGGATCGGGGCCGCCGCGCAAAAACCGGAGCGGATCCGGCCCGCGGAACGGGCCGCCGCGCAAAAATCGGACCGGCTCGGGGCCGCCGCGCAAAAACCGGAGCGGATGCGGCCCGCGGAACGGGCCGCCGCGCAAATATCGGACCGGATCGGAGCCACCGCGCAAAAACCGGATCGGATCCGGCCCGCGGAACGGGCCGCCGCGCAAAAACCGGACCGGATCGGTGCCACCGCGCAAAAACCGGAGCGGATCCGGCCCGCGGAACGGGCCGCCGCGCAAAAACCGGACAGTATCGGGGCCGCCGCGCAAAAACCGGACCGGCTCCGGCCCGCGGAACGGGCCGCCGCGCAAAAACCGGAGCGGATCGTGGCCGCCGCGCAAAAACCGGAGCGGATCCGGCCCGCGGAACGGGCCGCCGCGCAAAAACCGGAGCGGATCGGGCCCGCCGCGCAAAAACCGGAGCGGATCCGGCCCGCGGAACGGGCCGCTGCGCAAAAACCGGAGCGGATCGGGGCCGCCGCGCAAAAACCGGAGCGGATCCGGCCCGCGGAACGGGCCGCCGCGCAAAAACCGGAGCGGATCGGGGCCGCCGCGCAAAAACCGGACCGGATCCGGCCCGCAGAACGGGCCGCCGCGCAAAAACCGGACCGGATCGGGGCCGCCGCGCAAAAACCGGAGCGGATCCAGCCCGCGGAACGGGCCGCCGCGCAAAAACCGGACAGGCTCGGGGCCGCCGCGCAAAAACCGGAGCGGATCCGGCCCGCGGAACGGGCCGCCGCGCAAAAACCGGAGCGGCTCGGGGCAACTGCGCAAAAACCGGACCGGATCCGGCCCGCGGAACGGGCCGCCGCGCAAAAACCGGAGCGGATCGGGGCCGCCGTGCAAAAACCGGACCGGATCGGAGCCACCGCGCAAAAACCGGAGCGGATCCGGCCCGCGGAACGGGCCGCGGCACAAAAACAGGAGCGGATCGGGGCCGCCGCGCAAAAACCGGAGCGGATCCGGCCCGCGGAACGGGCCGCCGCGCAAAAACCGGACCGGATCGGGGCCGCCGCGCAAAAACCGGAGCGGATCCGGCCCGCGGAACAGGCCGCGGCGCAAAAACCGGACCGGATCGGGGCCGCCGCGCAAAAACCGGAGCGGATCCGGCCCGCAGAACGGGCCGCCGCGCAAAAACCGGAGCGGATCGTGGCCGCCGCGCAAAAACCGGACCGGATCCAGCCCGCGGAACGGGCCGCCGCGGAAAAACCGGAGCGGATCGGGGCCACCGCGCAAAAACCGGAGCGGATCCGGCCCGCGGAACGGGCCACCGCGCAAAAACCGGACCGGATCGGGGCCGCCGCGCAAAAACCGGACCGGCTCCGGCGCGCGGAACGGACTGCCGCGCAAAAACCGGAGTGGATCGGGGCCGCCGTGCAAAAACCGTACAGGCTCGAGGGCCGCGGAACGGGCCGCCGCGCAAAAACCGGACCGGATCGGGGCCGCCGCGCAAAAACCGGAGCGGATCCGGCCCGCGGAACGGGCCGCCGCGCAAAAACCGGACAGGATCGGGGCCGCCGCGCAAAAACCGGAGCGGATGCGGCCCGCGGAACGGGCCGCCGCGCAAAAACCGGACAGGATCGGGGCCGCCGCGCAAAAACCGGAGCGGATCCGGCCCGCGGAACGGGCCGCCGCGCAAAAAGCGGAGCGGATCGGGGCCGCCGCGCAAAAACCGGAGCGGATCCGGCCCGCGGAACGGGCCGCCGCGCAAAAACCGGAGCGGCTCGGGGCAACTGCGCAAAAACCGGACCGGATCCGGCCCGCGGAACGGGCCGCCGCGCAAAAACCGGAGCGGATCGGGGCCGCCGTGCAAAAACCGGACCAGCTCCGGCCCGCGGAACGGGCTGCCGCACAAAAACCGGAGCGGATCGGGGCCGCCGCGCAAAAACCGGAGCGGATCCGGCCCGCGGAACGGGCCGCCGCGCAAAAATCGGACCGGATCGGGGCCGCCGCGCAAAAACCGGAGCGGATGCGGCCCGCGGAACGGGCCGCCGCGCAAATATCGGACCGGATCGGAGCCACCGCGCAAAAACCGGATCGGATCCGGCCCGCGGAACGGGCCGCCGCGCAAAAACCGGACCGGATCGGTGCCACCGCGCAAAAACCGGAGCGGATCCGGCCCGCGGAACGGGCCGCCGCGCAAAAACCGGACAGTATCGGGGCCGCCGCGCAAAAACCGGACCGGCTCCGGCCCGCGGAACGGGCCGCCGCGCAAAAACCGGAGCGGATCGTGGCCGCCGCGCAAAAACCGGAGCGGATCCGGCCCGCGGAACGGGCCGCCGCGCAAAAACCGGAGCGGATCGGGCCCGCCGCGCAAAAACCGGAGCGGATCCGGCCCGCGGAACGGGCCGCTGCGCAAAAACCGGAGCGGATCGGGGCCGCCGCGCAAAAACCGGAGCGGATCCGGCCCGCGGAACGGGCCGCCGCGCAAAAACCGGAGCGGATCGGGGCCGCCGCGCAAAAACCGGACCGGATCCGGCCCGCAGAACGAACCGCCGCGCAAAAACCGGAGCGGATCGGGGCCGCCGCGCAAAAACCGGAGCGGATCCAGCCCGCGGAACGGGCCGCCGCGCAAAAACCGGACAGGCTCGGGGCCGCCGCGCAAAAACCGGAGCGGATCCGGCCCGCGGAACGGGCCGCCGCGCAAAAACCGGAGCGGCTCGGGGCAACTGCGCAAAAACCGGACCGGATCCGGCCCGCGGAACGGGCCGCCGCGCAAAAACCGGAGCGGATCGGGGCCGCCGTGCAAAAACCGGACCGGCTCCGGCCCGCGGAACGGGCTGCCGCACAAAAACCGGAGCGGATCGGGGCCGCCGCGCAAAAACCGGAGCGGATCCAGCCCGCGGAACGGGCCACCGCGCAAAAATAGGACCGGATCGGGGCCGCCGCGCAAAAATCGGAGCGGATGCGGCCCGCGGAACGGGCCGCCGCGCAAATATCGGACCGGATCGGAGCCACCGCGCAAAAACCGGATCGGATCCGGCCCGCGGAACGGGCCGCCGCGCAAAAACCGGACCGGATCGGAGCCACCGCGCAAAAACCGGAGCGGATCCGGCCCGCGGAACGGGCCGCCGCGCAAAAAACCGGACAGGATCGGGGCCGCCGCGCAAAAACCGGAGCGGATGCGGCCCGCGGAACGGGCCGCCGCGCAAAAACCGGAGCGGATCGGGGCCGCCGCGCAAAAACCGGAGCGGATGCGGCCCGCGGAACGGGCCGCCGCGCAAAAACCGGAGCGGATCGGGCCCGCCGCGCAAAAACCGGAGCGGATCCGGCCCGCGGAACGGGCCGCCGCGCAAAAACCGGAGCGGATCGGGCCCGCCGCGCAAAAACCGGAGCGGATCCGGCCCGCGGAACGGGCCGCGGCGCAAAAACCGGACCGTATCGGGGCCGCCGCGCAAAAACCGGACTGGATGCGGCCCGCGGAACGGGCCACCGCGCAAAAACCGGACCGGATCGGAGCCACCGCGCAAAAACCGGAGCGGATCCGGCCCGCGGAACGGGCCGCGGCACAAAAACAGGAGCGGATCGGGGCCGCCGCGCAAAAACCGGAGCGGATCCGGCCCGCGGAACGGGCCGCCGCGCAAAAACCGGACCGGCTCGGGGCCGCCGCGCAAAAACCGGAGCGGATCCGGCCCGCGGAACAGGCCGCGGCGCAAAAACCGGACCGGATCGGGGCCGCCGCGCAAAAACCGGAGCGGATCCGGCCCGCAGAACGGGCCGCCGCGCAAAAACCGGAGCGGATCGTGGCCGCCGCGCAAAAACCGGACCGGATCCGGCCCGCGGAACGGGCCGCCGCGGAAAAACCGGAGCGGATCGGGGCCACCGCGCAAAAAGCGGAGCGGATCCGGCCCGCGGAACGGGCCACCGCGCAAAAACCGGACCGGATCGGGGCCGCCGCGCAAAAACCGGACCGGCTCCGGCGCGCGGAACGGACTGCCGCGCAAAAACCGGAGTGGATCGGGGCCGCCGTGCAAAAACCGTACAGGCTCGAGGGCCGCGGAACGGGCCGCCGCGCAAAAACCGGACCGGATCGGGGCCGCCGCGCAAAAACCGGAGGGGATCCGTCCCGCGGAACGGGCCGCCGCGCAAAAACCGGACAGGATCGGGGCCGCCGCGCAAAAACCGGAGCGGATGCGGCCCGCGGAACGGGCCGCCGCGCAAAAACCGGACAGGATCGGGGCCGCCGCGCAAAAACCGGAGGGGATCCGGCCCGCGGAACGGGCCGCCGCGCAAAAACCGGAGCGGATCGGGGCCGCCGCGCAAAAACCGGAGCGGATCCGGCCCGCGGAACGGGCCGCCGCGCAAAAACCGGAGCGGATCGGGCCCGCCGCGCAAAAACCGGAGCGGATCCGGCCCGCGGAACGGGCCGCCGCGCAAAAACCGGACAGGATCGGGGCCGCCGCGCAAAAACCGGAGCGGATCCGGCCCGCGGAACGGGCCACCGCGCAAAAACCGGACCGGATCGGAGCCACCGCGCAAAAACCGGAGCGGATCCGGCTCGCGGAACGGGCCGCGGCACAAAAACCGGACCGGCTCGGGGCCGCCGCGCAAAAACCGGAGCGGATCCGGCCCGCGGAACGGGCCGCCGCGCAAAAACCAGAGTGGATCGGGGCCGCCGCGCAAAAAGCGGAGCGGATCCGGCCCGCGGAACAGGCCGCCGCGCAAAAACCGGACCGGCTCGGGGCCGCCGCGCAAAAACCGGACAGGATCCGGCCCGCAGAACGGGCCGCCGCGCAAAAACCGGAGCGGATCGTGGCCGCCGCGCAAAAACCGGACCGGATCCAGCCCGTGGAACGGGCCGCCGCGGAAAAACCGGAGCGGCTCGGGGCCGCCGCGCAAAAACCGGAGCGGATCCGGCCCATGGAACGTGGCCGCCGCGCAAAAACCGGACCGGATCGGGGCCGCCGCGCAAAAACCGGACCGGATCCGGCCCGCAGAACGGGCCGCCGCGCAAAAACCGGAGCGGATCGTGGCCGCCGCGCAAAAACCGGACCGGATCCAGCCCGTGGAACGGGCCGCCGCGGAAAAACCGGACCGTATGGGGGCCGCCGCGCAAAAAGCGGAGCGGATCCAGCCCGTGGAACGGGCCGCCGCGGAAAAACCGGAGCGGATCGGGGCCGCCGCGCAAAAACCGGAGCGGATCGGGGCCGCCGTGCAAAAACCGGACCGGCTCCGGCCCGCGGAACGGGCCGCCGCGCAAAAACCGGACCGGATCGGGGCCGCCGCGCAAAAACCGGAGCGGATCCGGCCCGCGGAACGGGCCGCCGCGCAAAAACCGGAGCGGATCGGGGCCGCCGTGCAAAAACCGGACCGGCTCCGGCCCGCGGAACGGGCTGCCGCACAAAAACCGGATCGGATCGGGGCCGCCGCGCAAAAACCGGACGGATCCGGCCCGCGGAACGGGCCGCCGCGCAAAAACCGGACCGGATCGGGGCCGCCGCGCAAAAACCGGAGCGGATCCGGCCCGCGGAACGGGCCGCCGCGCAAAAACCGGACAGGATCGGGGCCGCCGCGCAAAAACCGGAGCGGATCCGGCCCGCGGAACGGGCCGCCGCGCAAAAATCGGACCGGATGCGGCCCACGGAACGGGCCGCCGGGCAAAAACCGGACCGGATCGGAGCCACCGCGCAAAAACCGGAGCGGATCCGGCCCGCGGAACGGGCCGCCGTGCAAAAACCGGAGTGGATAGGGGCCGCCGCGCAAAAACCGGAGCGGATCCGGCCCGCGGAACGGGCCGCCGCGCAAAAACCGGAGCGGATCGGGGCCGCCGCGCAAAAACCGGAGCGGATCCGGCCCGCGGAACGGGCCGCCGCGCAAAAACCGGACAGGCTTCGGGCCGCCGCGCAAAAAGCGGAGCGGATCCGGCCCGCGGAACAGGCCGCCGCGCAAAAACCGGACCGGCTCGGGGCCGCCGCGCAAAAACCGGAGCGGATCCGGCCCGCGGAACGGGCCGCCGCGCAAAAACCGGAGCGGATCGGGGCCGCCGTGCAAAAACCGGACCGGCTCCGGCCCGCGGAATGGGCTGCCGCACAAAAACCGGAACGGATCGGGGCCGCCGCGCAAAAACCGGAGCGGATCCGGCCCGCGGAACGGGCCACCGCGCAAAAACCGGATCGGATGCGGCCCGCGGAACGGGCCGCCGCGCAAAAACCGGACCGGATCGGAGCCACCGCGCAAAAACCGGAGCGGATCCGGCCCGCGGAACGGGCCGCCGCGCAAAAACCGGACAGGATCGGGGCCACCGCGCAAAAACCGGAGCGGATGCGGCCCGCGGAACGGGCCGCCGCGCAAAAACCGGACAGGATCGGGGCCGCCGCGCAAAAACCGGAGCGGATCCGGCCCGCGGAACGGGCCGCCGCGCAAAAACCGGAGCGGATCGGGGCCGCCGCGCAAGAACCGGAGCGGATCCGGCCCGCGGAACGGGCCGCCGCGCAAAAACCGGACAGGATCGGGGCCGCCGCGCAAAAACCGGAGCGGATCCGGCCCGCGGAACGGGCCGCGGCGCAAAAACCGGAGCGGATCGGGGCCGCCGCGCAAAAACCGGAGCGGAACCGGCCCGCGGAACGGGCCGCCGCGCAAAAACCGGACAGGATCGGGGCCGCCGCGCAAAAACCGGAGCGGATCCGGCCCGCGGAACGGGCCGCGGCGCAAAAACCGGACCGTATCGGGGCCGCCGCGCAAAAACCGGACTGGATGCGGACCGCGGAACGGGCCACCGCGCAAAAACCGGACCGGATCGGAGCCACCGCGCAAAAACCGGAGCGGATCCGGCCCGCGGAACGGGCCGCGGCACAAAAACAGGAGCGGATCGGGGCCGCCGCGCAAAAACCGGAGCGGATCCGGCCTGCGGAACGGGCCGCCGCGCAAAAACCAGAGTGGATCGGGGCCGCCGCGCAAAAACCGGACCGGATCCGGCCCGCGGAACAGGCCGCCGCGCAAAAACCGGACCGGATCGGGGCCGCCGCGCAAAAAGCGGAGCGGATCCGGCCCGCAGAACGGGCCGCCGCGCAAAAACCAGAGCGGATCGTGGCCGCCGCGCAAAAACCGGACCGGATCCAGCCCGTGGAACGGGCCGCCGCGGAAAAACCGGAGCGGATGGGGGCCGCCGCGCAAAAACCGGAGCGGATCCGGCCCGTGGAACGGGCCGCCGCGCAAAAACCGGAGCGGATCGGGGCCGCCGCGCAAAAACCGGAGCGGATCCGGCCCGCGGAAAGGGCCGCCGCGCAAAAACCGGACCGGATCGGGGCCGCCGTGCAAAAACCGGAGCGGCTCCGGCCCGCGGAACGGGCTGCCGCACAAAAACCGGAGCGGATCGGGGCCGCCGCGCAAAACCCGGAGCGGATCCGGCCCGCGGAACGGGCCGCCGCGCAAAAACCGGACCGGATCGGGGCCACCGCGCAAAAAACGGAGCGGATCCGGCCCGCGGAACGGGCCGCCGCGCAAAAACCGGAGCGGATCGGGGCCGCCGCGCAAAAACCGGAGCGGATCCGGCCCGCAGAACGGGCCGCGGCGCAAAAACCGGAGCGGATCGGGGCCGCCGTGCAAAAACCGGACCGGCTCCGGCCCGCGGAACGGGCCGCCGCGCAAAAACCGGACCGGATCGGGGCCGCCGCGCAAAAACCGGAGCGGATGCGGCCCGCGGAACGGGCCGCCGCGCAAAAACCGGAGCGGATCGGGGCCGCCGCGCAAAAACCGGAGCGGATCCGGCCCGCAGAACGGGCCGCGGCGCAAAAACCGGAGCGGATCGGGGCCGCCGTGCAAAAACCGGACCGGCTCCGGCCCGCGGAACGGGCCGCCGCGCAAAAACCGGACCGGATCGGGGCCGCCGCGCAAAAACCGGAGCGGATCCGGCCCGCGGAACGGGCCGCCGCGCAAAAACCGGACAGGATCGGGGCCGCCGCGCAAAAACCGGAGCGGATCCGGCCCGCGGAACGGGCCGCCGCGCAAAAATCGGACCGGATGCGGCCCACGGAACGGGCCGCCGGGCAAAAACCGGACCGGATCGGAGCCACCGCGCAAAAACCGGAGCGGATCCGGCCCGCGGAACGGGCCGCCGTGCAAAAACCGGAGTGGATAGGGGCCGCCGCGCAAAAACCGGAGCGGATCCGGCCCGCGGAACGGGCCGCCGCGCAAAAACCGGAGCGGATCGGGGCCGCCGCGCAAAAACCGGAGCGGATCCAGCCCGCGGAACGGGCCGCCGCGCAAAAACCGGACAGGCTTCGGGCCGCCGCGCAAAAAGCGGAGCGGATCCGGCCCGCGGAACGGGCCGCCGCGCAAAAACCGGAGCGGCTCGGGGCCGCCGCGCAAAAACCGGAGCGGATCCGGCCCGCGGAACGGGCCGCCGCGCAAAAACCGGAGCGGATCGGGGCCGCCGTGCAAAAACCGGACCGCCTCCGGCCCGCGGAATGGGCTGCCGCACAAAAACCGGAGCGGATCGGGGCCGCCGCGCAAAAACCGGACAGGATCCGGCCCGCGGAACGGGCCACCGCGCAAAAACCGGACCGGATCGGGGCCACCGCGCAAAAACCGGAGCGGATGCGGCCCGCGGAACGGGCCACCGCGCAAAAACCGGACCGGCTCGGGGCCGCCGCGCAAAAACCGGACCGGATCCGGCCCGCGGAACGGGCCGCGGCGCAAAAACCGGAGCGGATCGGGGCCGCCGTGCAAAAACCGGACCGGCTCCGGCCCGCGGAACGGGCCGCCGCGCAAAAACCGGACCGGATCGGGGCCGCCGCGCAAATACCGGAGCGGATCCGGCCTGCGGAACGGGCCGCCGCGCAAAAACCGGAGCGGATCGGGGCCGCCGCGCAAAAACCGGAGCGGATCCGGCCCGCGGAACGGGCCGCCGCGCAAAAATCGGACCGGATGCGGCCCACGGAACGGGCCGCCGGGCAAAAACCGGACCGGATCGGAGCCACCGCGCAAAAACCGGAGCGGATCCGGCCCGCGGAACGGGCCGCCGTGCAAAAACCGGAGTGGATAGGGGCCGCCGCGCAAAAACCGGAGCGGATCCGGCCCGCGGAACGGGCCGCCGCGCAAAAACCGGAGCGGATCGGGGCCGCCGCGCAAAAACCGGAGCGGATCCAGCCCGCGGAACGGGCCGCCGCGCAAAAACCGGACAGGCTTCGGGCCGCCGCGCAAAAAGCGGAGCGGATCCGGCCCGCGGAACGGGCCGCCGCGCAAAAACCGGAGCGGCTCGGGGCCGCCGCGCAAAAACCGGAGCGGATCCGGCCCGCGGAACGGGCCGCCGCGCAAAAACCGGAGCGGATCGGGGCCGCCGTGCAAAAACCGGACCGGCTCCGGCCCGCGGAACGGGCTGCCGCACAAAAACCGGAGCGGATCGGGGCCGCCGCGCAAAAACCGGACAGGATCCGGCCCGCGGAACGGGCCACCGCGCAAAAACCGGACCGGATCGGGGCCGCCGCGCAAAAACCGGAGCGGATGCAGCCCGCGGAACGGGCCGCCGCGCAAATATCGGACCGGATCGGAGCCACCGCGCAAAAACCGGATCGGATGCGGCCCGCGGAACGGGCCGCCGCGCAAAAACCGGACCGGATCGGAGCCACCGCGCAAAAACCGGAGCGGATCCGGCCCGCGGAACGGGCCGCCGCGCAAAAACCGGACAGGATCGGGGCCGCCGCGCAAAACCGGAGCGGATGCGGCCCGCGGAACGGGCCGCCGCGCAAAAACCGGAGCGGATCGGGGCCGCCGCGCAAAAACCGGAGCGGATCCGGCCCGCGGAACGGGCCGCCGCGCAAAAACCGGACAGGATCGGGGCCGCCGCGCAAGAACCGGAGCGGATCCGGCCCGCGGAACGGGCCGCCGCGCAAAAACCGGACAGGATCGGGGCCGCCGCGCAAAAACCGGACTGGATGCGGACCGCGGAACGGGCCACCGCGCAAAAACCGGACCGGATCGGAGCCACCGCGCAAAAACCGGAGCGGATCCGGCCCGCGGAACGGGCCGCGGCACAAAAACAGGAGCGGATCGGGGCCGCCGCGCAAAAACCGGAGCGGATCCGGCCTGCGGAACGGGCCGCCGCGCAAAAACCAGAGTGGATCGGGGCCGCCGCGCAAAAACCGGACCGGATCCGGCCCGCGGAACAGGCCGCCGCGCAAAAACCGGACTGGATCGGGGCCGCCGTGCAAAAACCGGAGCGGCTCCGGCCCGCGGAACGGGCTGCTGCACAAAAACCGGAGCGGATCCGGCCCGCGGAACGGGCCGCCGCGCAAAAACCGGACCGGATCGGGGCCACCGCGCAAAAACCGGAGCGGATCCGGCCCGCGGAACGGGCCGCCGCGCAAAAACCGGAGCGGATCGGGGCCGCCGCGCAAAAACCGGACCGGATCCGGCCCGCGGAACGGGCCGCGGCGCAAAAACCGGACCGTATCGGGGCCGCCGCGCAAAAACCGGAATGGATGCGGCCCGCGGAACGGGCCACCGCGCAAAAACCGGACCGGATCGGAGCCACCGCGCAAAAACCGGAGCGGATCCGGCCCGCGGAACGGGCCGCGGCACAAAAACAGGAGCGGATCGGGGCCGCCGCGCAAAAACCGGAGCGGATCCGGCCCGCGGAACGGGCCGCCGCGCAAAAACCGGACCGGATCGGGGCCGCCGCGCAAAAACCGGAGCGGATCCGGCCCGCGGAACGGGCCGCCGCGCAAAAACCGGACAGGATCGGGGCCGCCGCGCAAAAACCGGAGCGGATGCGGCCCGCGGAACGGGCCGCCGCGCAAAAACCGGACAGTATCGGGGCCGCCGCGCAAAAACCGGAGCGGATGCGGCCCGCGGAACGGGCCGCCGCGCAAAAACCGGACAGGATCGGGGCCGCCGCGCAAAAACCGGAGGGGATCCGGCCCGCGGAACGGGCCGCCGCGCAAAAACCGGAGCGGATCGGGGCCGCCGCGGAAGAACCGGAGCGGATCCGGCCCGCGGAACGGGCCGCCGCGCAAAAACCGGACAGGATCGGGGCCGCCGCGCAAAAACCGGAGCGGATCCGGCCCGCGGAACGGGCCGCCGCGCAAAAACCGGAGCGGATCGGGCCCGCCGCGCAAAAACCGGAGCGGATCCGGCCCGCGGAACGGGCCGCCGCGCAAAAACCGGACAGGATCGGGGCCGCCGCGCAAAAACCGGAGCGGATCCGGCCCGCGGAACGGGCCGCGGCGCAAAAACCGGACCGTATCGGGGCCGCCGCGCAAAAACCGGACTGGATGCGGACCGCGGAACGGGCCACCGCGCAAAAACCGGACCGGATCGGAGCCACCGCGCAAAAACCGGAGCGGATCCGGCCCGCGGAACGGGCCGCGGCACAAAAACAGGAGCGGATCGGGGCCGCCGCGCAAAAACCGGAGCGGATCCGGCCCGCGGAACGGGCCGCCGCGCAAAAACCAGAGTGGATCGGGGCCGCCGCGCAAAAACCGGACCGGATCCGGCCCGCGGAACAGGCCGCCGCGCAAAAACCGGACCGGATCGGGGCCGCCGCGCAAAAACCGGACCGGATCCGGCCCGCAGAACGGGCCGCCGCGCAAAAACCGGAGCGGATCGTGGCCGCCGCGCAAAAACCGGACCGGATGCAGCCCGTGGAACGGGCCGCCGCGCAAAAACCGGACCGGATCCAGCCCGTGGAACGGGCCGCCGCGCAAAAAGCGGAGCGGATCCGGCCCGTGGAACGGGCCGCCGCGCAAAAACCGGAGCGGATCGGGGCCGCCGCGCAAAAACCGGAGCGGATCCGGCCCGCGGAACGGGCCGCCGCGCAAAAACCGGACCGGATCGGGGCCGCCGTGCAAAAACCGGACCGGCTCCGGCCCGCGGAACGGGCTGCCGCACAAAAACCGGAGCGGATCGGGGCCGCCGCGCAAAAACCGGAGCGGATCCGGCCCGCGGAACGGGCCGCCGCGCAAAAACCGGAGCGGATCGGGGCCACCGCGCAAAAACCGGACCGGATCCGGCCCGCGGAACGGGCCGCCGCGCAAAAACCGGACAGGCTCGGGGCCGCCGCGCAAAAACCGGAGCGGATCCGGCCCGCGGAACGGGCCGCGGCGCAAAAACCGGACTGGATGCGGCCCACGGAACGGGCCGCCGCGCAAAAACCGGACCGGATCGGAGCCACCGCGCAAAAACCGGAGCGGATCCGGCCCGCGGAACGGGCCGCCGCGCAAAAACCGGAGTGGATCGGGGCCGCCGCGCAAAAACCGGAGCGGATCCGGCCCGCGGAACGGGCCGCCGCGCAAAAACCGGAGCGGATCGGGGCCGCCGCGCAAAAACCGGACCGGATCCGGCCCGCAGAACGGGCCGCCGCGCAAAAACCGGACCGGCTCGGGGCCGCCGCGCAAAAACCGGAGCGGATCCAGCCCGCGGAACGGGCCGCCGCGCAAAAACCGGACAGGCTCGGGGCCGCCGCGCAAAAACCGGAGCGGATCCGGCCCGCGGAACGGGCCGCCGCGCAAAAACCGGAGCGGCTCGGGGCAACTGCGCAAAAACCGGACCGGATCCGGCCCGCGGAACGGGCCGCCGCGCAAAAACCGGAGCGGATCGGGGCCGCCGTGCAAAAACCGGACCGGCTCCGGCCCGCGGAACGGGCTGCCGCACAAAAACCGGAGCGGATCGGGGCCGCCGCGCAAAAACCGGACCGGATCCGGCCCGCGGAACGGGCCACCGCGCAAAAATCGGACCGGATCGGGGCCGCCGCGCAAAAACCGGAGCGGATGCGGCCCGCGGAACGGGCCGCCGCGCAAATATCGGACCGGATCGGAGCCACCGCGCAAAAACCGGATCGGATCCGGCCCGCGGAACGGGCCGCCGCGCAAAAACCGGACCGGATCGGAGCCACCGCGCAAAAACCGGAGCGGATCCGGCCCGCGGAACGGGCCGCCGCGCAAAAACCGGAGCGGATCGGGGCCGCCGCGCAAAAACCGGAGCGGATGCGGCCCGCGGAACGGGCCGCCGCGCAAAAACCGGAGCGGCTCGGGGCCGCCGCGCAAAAACCGGAGCGGATCCGGCCCGCGGAACGGGCCGCCGCGCAAAAACCGGAGCGGATCGGGCCCGCCGCGCAAAAACCGGAGCGGATCCGGCCCGCGGAACGGGCCGCTGCGCAAAAACCGGAGCGGATCGGGGCCGCCGCGCAAAAACCGGACCGGATCCGGCCCGCGGAACGGGCCGCGGCGCAAAAACCGGACCGTATCGGGGCCGCCGCGCAAAAACCGGACTGGATGCGGCCCGCGGAACGGGCCACCGCGCAAAAACCGGACCGGATCGGAGCCACCGCGCAAAAACCGGAGCGGATCCGGCCCGCGGAACGGGCCGCGGCACAAAAACAGGAGCGGATCGGGGCCGCCGCGCAAAAACCGGAGCGGATCCGGCCCGCGGAACGGGCCGCCGCGCAAAAACCGGACCGTATCGGGGCCGCCGCGCAAAAACCGGAGCGGATCCGGCCCGCGGAACAGGCCGCGGCGCAAAAACCGGACCGGATCGGGGCCGCCGCGCAAAAACCGGACCGGATCCGGCCCGCGCAACGGGCCGCCGCGCAAAAACCGGAGCGGATCGTGGCCGCCGCGCAAAAACCGGACCGGATCCAGCCCGCAGAACGGGCCGCCGCGGAAAAAACCGGAGCGGATCGGGGCCACCGCGCAAAAACCGGAGCGGATGCGGCCCGCGGAACGGGCCGCCGCGCAAAAACCGGAGCGGATCAGGGCAACTGCGCAAAAACCGGACCGGATCCGGCCCGCAGAACGGGCCGCCGCGCAAAAACCGGACCGGATCGGGGCCGCCGTGCAAAAACCGGACCGGCTCCGGCCCGCGGAACGGGCTGCCGCACAAAAACCGGAGCGGATTGGGGCCGCCGCGCAAAAACCGGACCGGATCCGGCCCGCGGAACGGGCCGCCGCGCAAAAACCGGACCGGATCGGGGCCACCGCGCAAAAACCGGAGCGGATCCGGCCCGCGGAAGGGTCCGCCGCGCAAAAACCGGAGTGGATCAGGGCCGCCGCGCAAAAACCGGAGCGGATCCGGCCCGCGGAACGGGCCGCCGCGCAAAAACCGGACTGGATGCGGCCCACGGAACGGGCCGCCGGGCAAAAACCGGACTGGATCGGAGCCACCGCGCAAAAACCGGAGCGGATCCGGCCCACGGAAGGGGCCGCCGCGCAAAAACCGGAGCGGATCGGGGCCGCCGCGCAAAAACCGGAGCGGATCTGGCCCGCGGAACGGGCCGCCGCGCAAAAACCGGAGCGGATCGGGGCCGCCGCGCAAAAACCGGACCGGATCCGGCCCGCAGAACGGGCCGCCGCGCAAAAACCGGAGCGGATCGGGGCCGCCGCGCAAAAACCGGAACGGATCCAGCCCGCGGAACGGGCCGCCGCGCAAAAACCGGAGCGGATCGGGGCCGCCGCGCAAAAACCGGAGCGGATCCGGCCCGCAGAACGGGCCGCCGTGCAAAAACCGGACCGGCTCGGGGCCGCCGCGCAAAAACCGGAGCGGATCCGGCCCGCGGAACGGGCCGCCGCGCAAAAACCGGAGCGGATCGGGGCCGCCGTGCAAAAACCGGACCGGCTCTGGCCCGCGGAACGGGCTGCCGCACAAAAACTGTACGGGATCGGGGCCGCCGCGCAAATACCAGAGCGGATCCGGCCCGCGGAACGGGCCGCGGCACAAAAATCGGACCGGATCGGGGCCGCCGCGCAAAAACCGGAGCGGATCCGGCCCACGGAATGGTCCGCCGCGCAAAAACCGGAGCGGCTCGGGGCCGCCGCGCAAAAACCGGAGCGGATCCGGCCCGCGGAACGGGCCGCCGCGCAAAAACCGGAGCGGATCGGGCCCGCCGCGCAAAAACCGGAGCGGATCCGGCCCGCGGAACGGGCCGCGGCGCAAAAACCGGACCGTATCGGGGCCGCCGCACAAAAACCGGACTGGATGCGGCCCGCGGAACGGGCCACCGCGCAAAAACCGGACCGGATCGGAGCCACCGCACAAAAACCGGAGCGGATCCGGCTCGCGGAACGGGCCGCCGCGCAAAAACCGGACCGGCTTTGGCCCTCCGCGCAAAAACCGGAGCGGATCCGGCCCGCGGAACGGGCCGCCGCGCAAAAACCAGAGTGGATCGGGGCCGCCGCGCAAAAACCGGACCGGATCCGGCCCGCGGAACAGGCCGCCGCGCAAAAACCGGACCGGATCGGGGCCGCCGCGCAAAAACCGGAGCGGATCCGGCCCGCAGAACGGGCCGCCGCGCAAAAACCGGAGCGGATCGTGGCCGCCGCGCAAAAACCGGACGGGATCCAGCCCGCGGAACGGGCCGCCGCGAAAAACCGGAGCGGATCGGGGCCGCCGCGCAAAAAGCGGAGCGGATCCGGCCCGCGGAACGGGCCGCCGCGCAAAAACCGGACCGGCTCGGGGCCGCCGCGCAAAAAGCGGAGCGGATCCGGCCCGCGGAACGGGCCGCCGCGCAAAAACCGGAGCGGCTCGGGGCCGCCGCGCAAAAACCGGAGCGGATCCGGCCCGCGGAACAGGCCGCCGCGCAAAAACCGGAGCGGATCGGGGCCACGGCGCAAAAAGCGGAGCGGATCCGGCCCGCGGAACGGGCCGCCGCGCAAAAACCAGAGTGGATCGGGGCCGCCGCGCAAAAACCGGAGTGGATCCGGCCCGCGGAACGGGCCGCCGCGCAAAAACCGGACCGGATCGGGGTCGCCGTGCAAAAACCGGACCGGCTCCGGCCCGCGGAACGGGCTGCCGCACAAAAACCGGAGCGGATCGGGGCCGCCGCGCAAAAACCGGAGCGGATCCGGCCCGCGGAACGGGCCGCCGCACAAAAACCGGACCGGATCGGGGCCACCGCGCAAAAACCGGAGCGTATCCGGCCCGCGGAACGGGCCGCCGCGCAAAAACCGGACAGGATCGGGGCCGCCGCGCAAAAACCGGAGCGGATCCGGCCCGCGGAACGGGCCGCGGCGCAAAAACTGGACTGGATGCGGCCCACGGAACGGGCCGCCGCGCAAAAACCGGACCGGATCGGAGCCACCTCGCAAAAACCGGAGCGGATCCGGCCCGCGGAACGGGCCGCCGCGCAAAAACCGGAGTGGATCGGGGCCGCCGCGCAAAAACCGGAGCGGATCCGGCCCGCGGAACGGGCCGCCGCGCAAAAACCGGAGCGGATCGGGGCCGCCGCGCAAAAACCGGACCGGATCCGGCCCGCAGAACGGGCCGCCGCGCAAAAACCGGAGCGGATCGGGCCCGCCGCGCAAAAACCGGAGCGGATCCAGCCCGCGGAACGGGCCGCCGCGCAAAAACCGGACAGGCTCGGGGACGCCGCGCAAAAACCGGAGCGGATCCGGCCCGCGGAACGGGCCGCCGCGCAAAAACCGGAGCGGCTCGGGGCAACTGCGCAAAAACCGGACCGGATCCGGCCCGCGGAACGGGCCGCCGCGCAAAAACCGGACCGGATCGGGGCCGCCGTGCAAAAACCGTACAGGCTCGAGGCCCGCGGAACGGGCTGCCGCACAAAAACCGGACCGGATCGTGGCCGCCGCGCAAAAACCGGAGCGGATCCGGCCCGCGGAACGGGCCACCGCGCAAAAATCGGACCGGATTGGGGCCGCCGCGCAAAAACCGGAGCGGATGCGGCCCGCGGAACGGGCCGCCGCGCAAATATCGGACCGGATCGGAGCCACCGCGCAAAAACCGGATCGGATCCGGCCCGCGGAACGGGCCGCCGCGCAAAGACCGGACCGGGTCGTGGCCGCCGCGCAAAAACCGGAGCGGATGCGGCCCACGGAACGGGCCGCCGTGCAAAAACCGGAGCGGATCGGGGCCGCCGCGCAAAAACCGGAGCGGATCCGGCCCACGGAACGGGCCACCGCGCAAAAACCGGAGCGGATCGGGCCCGCCGCGCAAAAACCGGAGCGGATCCGGCCCGCGGAACGGGCCGCCGCGCAAAAACCGGAGCGGATCGGGGCCGCCGCGCAAAAACCGGACCGGATCCGGCCCGCGGAACGGGCCGCCGCGCAAAAACCGGACCGTATCGGGGCCGCCGCGCAAAAACCGGACTGGATGCGGCCCGCGGAACGGGCCACCGCGCAAAAACCGGACCGGATCGGAGCCACCGCGCAAAAACCGGAGCGGATCCGGCCCGCGGAACGGGCCGCGGCACAAAAACAGGAGCGGATCGGGGCCGCCGCGCAAAAACCGGAGCGGATCCGGCCCGCGGAACGGGCCGCCGCGCAAAAACCGGACCGTATCGGGGCCGCCGCGCAAAAACCGGAGCGGATCCGGCCCGCGGAACAGGCCGCGGCGCAAAAACCGGACCGGATCGGGGCCGCCGCGCAAAAACCGGACCGGCTGCGGCCCGCAGAACGGGCCGCCGCGCAAAAACCGGAGCGGATCGTGGCCGCCGCGCAAAAACCGGACCGGATCCAGCCCGCGGAACGGGCCGCCGCGGAAAAACCGGAGCGGATCGGGGCCACCGCGCAAAAACCGGAGCGGATCCGGCCCGCGGAACGGGCCGCCGCGCAAAAACCGGAGCGGATCGGGGCCGCCGCGCAAAAACCGGAGCGGATCCGGCCCGCGGAACGGGCCGCCGCGCAAAAACCGGACCGGATCGGGGCCGCCGTGCAAAAACCGGACCGGCTCCGGCCCGCGGAACGGGCTGCCGCACAAAAACCGGAGCGGATTGGAGCCGCCGCGCAAAAACCGGACCGGATCCGGCCCGCGGAACGGGCCGCCGCGCAAAAACCGGAGCGGATCGGGGCCACCGCGCAAAAACCGGAGCGGATCCGGCCCGCGGAAGGGTCCGCCGCGCAAAAACCGGAGTGGATCGGGGCCGCCGCGCAAAAACCGGAGCAGATCCGGCCCGCGGAACGGGCCGCCGCGCAAAAACCGGACTGGATGCGGCCCACGGAACGGGCCGCCGGGCAAAAACCGGACTGGATCGGAGCCACCGCGCAAAAACCGGACCGGATCCGGCCCGCGGAAGGGGCCGCCGCGCAAAAACCGGAGCGGATCGGGGCCGCCGCGCAAAAACCGGAGCGGATCCGGCCCGCGGAACGGGCCGCCGCGCAAAAACCGGAGCGGATCGGGGCCGCCGCGCAAAAACCGGACCGGATCCGGCCCGCGGAACGGGCCGCCGCGCAAAAACCGGAGCGGATCGGGGCCGCCGCGCAAAAAGCGGAGCGGATCCGGCCCGCAGAACGGGCCGCCGCGCAAAAACCGGACCGGCTCGGGGCAACTGCGCAAAAACCGGAGCGGATCCGGCCCGCGGAACGGGCCGCCGCGCAAAAACCGGAGCGGATCGGGGCCGCCGTGCAAAAACCGGACCGGCTCCGGCCCGCGGAACGGGCTGCCGCACAAAAACTGTACGGGATCGGGGCCGCCGCGCAAAAACCGGACCGGATCCGGCCCGCGGAACGGGCCGCCGCGCAAAAACCGGAGCGGATCGTGGCCGCCGCGCAAAAAGCGGAGCGGATCCGGCCCACGGAACGGGCCACCGCGCAAAAACCGGATCGGATCGGGGCTGCCGCGCAAAAACCAGAGCGGATCCGGCCCGCGGAACGGGCCGCCGTGCAAAAATCGGACCGGATCGGGGCCGCCGCGCAAAAACCGGAGCGGATCCGGCCCGCGGAATGGGCCGCCGCGCAAAAACCGGAGCGGATCGGGCCCGCCGCACAAAAACCGGAGCGGATCCGGCCCGCGGAACGGGCCGCCGCGCAAAAACCGGAGCGGATCGGGGCCGCCGCGCAAAAACCGGAGCGGATCCGGCCCGCGGAACGAGCCGCCGCGCAAAAACCGGACCGGATCCGGCCCGCGGAAAGGGCCGCGGCACAAAAACCGGACCGGCTCGGGGCCGCCGCGCAAAAACCGGAGCGGATCCGGCCCGCGGAACGGGCTGCCGCACAAAAACCGGACCGGATCGGGGCCGCCGCGCAAAAACCGGACCGGATCCGGCCCGCGGAACGGGCCGCCGCGCAAAAACCGGACAGGCTCGGGGCCGCCGCGCAAAAACCGGACCGGATCCGGCCCGCGGAACGGGCCGCCGCGCAAAAACAGGACAGGATCGGGGCCGCCGCGCAAAAACCGGAGTGGATCCGGCCCGCGGAACGGGCCGCGGCACAAAAACCGGACCGGATCGGGGCCGCCGCGCAAAAACCGGAGCGGATCGGGGCCGCCGCGCAAAAACCGGACCGGATCCGGCCCGCGGAACGGGCCGCCGCGCAAAAACCGGACCGTATCGGGGCCGCCGCGCAAAAACCGGACTGGATGCGGCCCGCGGAACGGGCCACCGCGCAAAAACCGGACCGGATCGGAGCCACCGCGCAAAAACCGGAGCGGATCCGGCCCGCGGAACGGGCCGCGGCACAAAAACAGGAGCGGATCGGGGCCGCCGCACAAAAACCGGAGCGGATCCGGCCCGCGGAACGGGCCGCCGCGCAAAAACCGGACCGGCTCGGGGCCGCCGCGCAAAAACCGGAGCGGATCCGGCCCGCGGAACAGGCCGCGGCGCAAAAACCGGACCGGATCGGGGCCGCCGCGCAAAAACCGGACCGGCTGCGGCCCGCAGAACGGGCCGCCGCACAAAAACCGGAGCGGATCGTGGCCGCCGCGCAAAAACCGGACCGGATCCAGCCCGCGGAACGGGCCGCCGCGGAAAAACCGGAGCGGATCGGGGCCACCGCGCAAAAACCGGAGCGGATCCGGCCCGCGGAACGGGCCGCCGCGCAAAAACCGGAGCGGATCGGGGCCGCCGCGCAAAAACCGGAGCGGATCCGGCCCGCGGAACGGGCCGCCGCGCAAAAACCGGACCGGATCGGGGCCGCCGTGCAAAAACCGGACCGGCTCCGGCCCGCGGAACGGGCTGCCGCACAAAAACCGGAGCGGATTGGAGCCGCCGCGCAAAAACCGGACCGGATCCGGCCCGCGGAACGGGCCGCCGCGCAAAAACCGGAGCGGATCGGGGCCACCGCGCAAAAACCGGAGCGGATCCGGCCCGCGGAAGGGTCCGCCGCGCAAAAACCGGAGTGGATCGGGGCCGCCGCGCAAAAACCGGAGCAGATCCGGCCCGCGGAACGGGCCGCCGCGCAAAAACCGGACTGGATGCGGCCCACGGAACGGGCCGCCGGGCAAAAACCGGACTGGATCGGAGCCACCGCGCAAAAACCGGACCGGATCCGGCCCGCGGAAGGGGCCGCCGCGCAAAAACCGGAGCGGATCGGGGCCGCCGCGCAAAAACCGGAGCGGATCCGGCCCGCGGAACGGGCCGCCGCGCAAAAACCGGAGCGGATCGGGGCCGCCGCGCAAAAACCGGACCGGATCCGGCCCGCGGAACGGGCCGCCGCGCAAAAACCGGAGCGGATCGGGGCCGCCGCGCAAAAAGCGGAGCGGATCCGGCCCGCAGAACGGGCCGCCGCGCAAAAACCGGACCGGCTCGGGGCAACTGCGCAAAAACCGGAGCGGATCCGGCCCGCGGAACGGGCCGCCGCGCAAAAACCGGAGCGGATCGGGGCCGCCGTGCAAAAACCGGACCGGCTCCGGCCCGCGGAACGGGCTGCCGCACAAAAACTGTACGGGATCGGGGCCGCCGCGCAAAAACCGGACCGGATCCGGCCCGCGGAACGGGCCGCCGCGCAAAAACCGGAGCGGATCGTGGCCGCCGCGCAAAAAGCGGAGCGGATCCGGCCCACGGAACGGGCCACCGCGCAAAAACCGGATCGGATCGGGGCTGCCGCGCAAAAACCAGAGCGGATCCGGCCCGCGGAACGGGCCGCCGTGCAAAAATCGGACCGGATCGGGGCCGCCGCGCAAAAACCGGAGCGGATCCGGCCCGCGGAATGGGCCGCCGCGCAAAAACCGGAGCGGATCGGGCCCGCCGCACAAAAACCGGAGCGGATCCGGCCCGCGGAACGGGCCGCCGCGCAAAAACCGGAGCGGATCGGGGCCGCCGCGCAAAAACCGGAGCGGATCCGGCCCGCGGAACGAGCCGCCGCGCAAAAACCGGACCGGATCCGGCCCGCGGAAAGGGCCGCGGCACAAAAACCGGACCGGCTCGGGGCCGCCGCGCAAAAACCGGAGCGGATCCGGCCCGCGGAACGGGCTGCCGCACAAAAACCGGACCGGATCGGGGCCGCCGCGCAAAAACCGGACCGGATCCGGCCCGCGGAACGGGCCGCCGCGCAAAAACCGGACAGGCTCGGGGCCGCCGCGCAAAAACCGGACCGGATCCGGCCCGCGGAACGGGCCGCCGCGCAAAAACAGGACAGGATCGGGGCCGCCGCGCAAAAACCGGAGTGGATCCGGCCCGCGGAACGGGCCGCGGCACAAAAACCGGACCGGATCGGGGCCGCCGCGCAAAAACCGGAGCGGATCGGGGCCGCCGCGCAAAAACTGGACCGGATCCGGCCCGCGGAACGGGACGCCGCGCAAAAACCGGAGCGGATCGGGGCCGCCGCGCAAAAACCGGAGCGGATCGGGGCCGCCGCGCAAAAACTGGACCGGATCCGGCCCGCGGAACGGGACGCCGCGCAAAAACCGGAGCGGATCGGGGCCGCCGCGCAAAAACCGGAGCGGATCCGGCCCGCGGAACGGGCCGCCGCGCAAAAACCGGACCGGATCGGGGCCGCCGCGCAAAAACCGGACCGGATCCGGCCCGCGGAACGGGCCGCCGCGCAAAAACCGGAGCGGATCGGGGCCGCCGCGCAAAAACCGGAGCGGATCCGGCCCGCAGAACGGGCCGAGGCGCAAAAACCGGACCGTATCGGGGCCGCCGCACAAAAACCGGACTGGATGCAGCCCGCGGAACGGGCCACCGCGCAAAAACCGGACCGGATCGGAGCCACCGCACAAAAACCGGAGCGGATCCGGCTCGCGGAACGGGCCGCCGCGCAAAAACCGGACCGGATGGGGGCCTCCGCGCAAAAACCGGAGCGGATCCGGCCCGCGGAACGGGCCGCCGCGCAAAAACCAGAGTGGATCGGGGCCGCCGCGCAAAAACCGGACCGGATCCGGCCCGCGGAACAGGCCGCCGCGCAAAAACCGGACCGGATCGGGGCCGCCGCGCAAAAACCGGAGCGGATCCGGCCCGCAGAACGGGCCGCCGCGCAAAAACCGGAGCGGATCGTGGCCGCCGCGCAAAAACCGGACCGGATCCAGCCCGCGGAACGTGCCGCCGCGGAAAAACCGGAGCGGATCGGGGCCGCCGCGCAAAAAGCGGAGCGGATCCGGCCCGCGGAACGGGCCGCCGCGCAAAAACCGGACCGGCTCGGGGCCGCCGCGCAAAAACCGGAGCGGATCCGGCCCGCGGAACGGGCCGCCGCGCAAAAACCGGAGCGGCTCGGGGCCGCCGCGCAAAAACCGGAGCGGATCCGGCCCGCGGAACGGGCCGCCGCGCAAAAACCGGAGCGGATCGGGGCCACGGCGCAAAAAGCGGAGCGGATCCGGCCCGCGGAACGGGCCGCCGCGCAAAAGCCAGAGTGGATCGGGGCCGCCGCGCAAAAACCGGACCGGATCCGGCCCGCGGAACGGGCTGCCGCGCAAAAACCGGAGCGGATCGGGGCCGCCGTGCAAAAACCGGACCGGCTCCGGCCCGCGGAACGGGCTGCCGCACAAAAACCGGAGCGGATCGGGGCCGCCGCGCAAAAACCGGAGAGGATCCAGCCCGCGGAACGGGCCGCCGCGCAAAAACCGGAGCGGATCGGGGCCGCCGTGCAAAAACCGGACCGGCTCCGGCCCGCGGAACGGGCTGCCGCACAAAAACTGTACGGGATCGGGGCCGCCGCGCAAAAACCGGACCGGATCCGGCCCGCGGAACGGGCCGCCGCGCAAAAACCGGAGCGGATCGTGGCCGCCGCGCAAAAAGCGGAGCGGATGCGGCCCACGGAACGGGCCACCGCGCAAAAACCGGATCGGATCGGGGCTGCCGCGCAAAAACCAGAGCGGATCCGGCCCGCGGAACGGGCCGCCGCGCAAAAACCGGAGCGGATCGGGGCCGCCGCGCAAAAACCGGAGCGGATCGGGCCCGCCGCACAAAAACCGGAGCGGATCCGGCCCGCGGAACGGGCCGCCGCGCAAAAACCGGAGCGGATCGGGGCCGCCGCGCAAAAACCGGAGCGGATCCGGCCCGCGGAACAGGCCGCCGCGCAAAAACCGGACCGGATCCGGTCCGCGGAAAGGGCCGCGGCACAAAAACCGGACCGGCTCGGGGCCGCCGCGCAAAAACCGGAGCGGATGCGGCCCGCGGAACGGGCTGCCGCACAAAAACCGGACCGGATCGGGGCCGCCGCGCAAAAACCGGACCGGATGCGGCCCACGGAACGGGCCGCCGCGCAAAAACCGGACAGGCTCGGGGCCGCCGCGCAAAAACCGGACCGGATCCGGCCCGCGGAACGGGCCGCCGCGCAAAAACAGGACAGGATGGGGGCCGCCGCGCAAAAACCGGAGCGGATCCGGCCCGCGGAACGGGCCGCGGCGCAAAAACCGGACCGGATCGGGGCCGCCGCGCAAAAACCGGAGCGGATCCGGCCCGCGGAACGGGCCGCCGCGCAAAAACCGGATCGGATCGGGGCCGCCGCGCAAAAAGCGGAGCGGATCCGGCCCGCGGAACGGGCCGCCGCGCAAAAACCGGAGCGGATCGGGGCCACGGCGCAAAAAGCGGAGCGGATCCGGCCCGCGGAACGGGCCGCCGCGCAAAAACCAGAGCGGATCGGGGCCGCCGCGCAAAAACCGGAGCGGATCCGGCCCGCGGAACGGGCCGCCGCGCAAAAACCGGAGCGGATCGGTGCCGCCGTGCAAAAACCGGACCGGCTCCGGCCCGCGGAACGGGCTGCCGCACAAAAACCGGAGCGGATCGGGGCCGCCGCGCAAAAACCGGAGCGGATCCGGCCCGCGGAACGGACTGCCGCGCAAAAACCGGACCGGATCGGGGCCACCGCGCAAAAACCGGAGCGGATCCGGCCCGCGGAACGGGCCGCCGCGCAAAAACTGGACTGGATGCGGCCCACGGAACGGGCCGCCGCGCAAAAACCGGACCGGATCGGAGCCACCGCGCAAAAACCGGAGCGGATCCGGCCCGCGGAACGGGCCGCCGCGCAAAAACCGGAGTGGATCGGGGCCGCCGCGCAAAAACCGGAGCGGATCCGGCCCGCGGAACGGGCCGCCGCGCAAAAACCGGACTGGATCGGGGCCGCCGCGCAAAAACCGGACCGGATCCGGCCCGCAGAACGGGCCGCCGCGCAAAAACCGGACAGGCTCGGGGACGCCGCGCAAAAACCGGAGCGGATCCGGCCCGCAGAACTGGCCGCCGCGCAAAAACCGGAGCGGCTCGGGGCAACTGCGCAAAAACCGGACCGGATCCGGCCCGCGGAACGGGCCGCCGCGCAAAAACCGGACCGGATCGGGGCCGCCGTGCAAAAACCGTACAGGCTCGAGGCCCGCGGAACGGGCTGCCGCACAAAAACCGGACCAGATCGGGGCCGCCGCGCAAAAACCGGAGCGGATCCGGCCCGCGGAACGGGCCACCGCGCAAAAATCGGACCGGATTGGGGCCGCCGCGCAAAAACCGGAGCGGATGCGGCCCGCGGAACGGGCCGCCGCGCAAATATCGGACCGGATCGGAGCCACCGCGCAAAAACCGGATCGGATCCGGCCCGCGGAACGGGCCGCCGCGCAAAGACCGGACCGGCTCGTGGCCGCCGCGCAAAAACCGGAGCGGATGCGGCCCACGGAACGGGCCGCCGCGCAAAAACCGGAGCGGATCGGGGCCGCCGCGCAAAAACCGGACCGGATCCGGCCCACGGAACGGGCCACCGCGCAAAAACCGGATCGGATCGGGGCCGCCGCGCAAAAACCGGAGCGGATCCGGCCCGCGGAACGGGCCGCCGCGCAAAAATCGGACCGGATCGGGGCCGCCGCGCAAAAACCGGACCGGATCCGGCCCGCGGAACGGGCCGCGGCGCAAAAACCGGAGCGGATCGGGGCCGCCGCGCAAAAACCGGAGCGGATCCGGCCCGCGGAACGGGCCGCCGCGCAAAAACCGGAGCGGATCCGGCCCGCGGAACGGGCCGCCGCGCAAATATCGGACCGGATCGGAGCCACCGCGCAAAAACCGGACCGGATCCGGCCCGCGGAACGGGCCGCCGCGCAAAAACCGGACAGGCTCGGGGCCGCCGCGCAAAAACCGGAGCGGATCCGGCCCGCGGAATGGGCCGCCGGGCAAAAACCGGACCGGATCGGAGCCACCGCGCAAAAACCGGAGCGGATGCGGCCCGCGGAACGGGCCGCCGCGCAAAAACCGGACCGGCTCGGGGCCGCCGCGCAAAAAGCGGAGCGGATCCGGCCTGCGGAACGGGCCGCCGCGCAAAAACCGGACCGGCTCGGGGCCGCCGCGCAAAAACCGGAGCGGATCCGGCCTGCGGAACGGGCCGCCGCGCAAAAACCGGACCGGGTCGGGCCTGCCGCGCAAAAACCGGAGCGGATCCGGCCCGCGGAACGGGCCACCGCGCAAAAACCGGAGCGGATCCGGCCCGCGGAACGGGCCGCCGCGCAAAAACCGGACCGGATCGGAGCCACCGCGCAAAAACCGGAGCGGATGCGGCCCGCGGAACGGGCCGCCGCGCAAAAACCGGACCGGATCGGGGCCGCCGCGCAAAAACCGGAGCGGATCCGGCCCGCGGAACGGGCCGCCGCGCAAAAACCGGACCGGCTCGGGGCCACCGCGCAAAAACCGGACCGGATTGGGTCCGCCGCGCAAAAACCGGAGCGGATGCGGCCCGCGGAACGGGCCGCCGCGCAAAAACCGGACCGTATCGGGGCAACTGCGCAAAAACCGGAGCGGATCCGGCCCGCGGAACGGGCCGCCGCACAAAAACCGGACAGGCTCGGGGCCGCCGCGCAAAAACCGGATCGGATCCGGCCCGCGGAACGGTCCGCCGCGCAAAAACCAGAGCGGATCGGGGCCTCCGCGCAAAAACCGGACCGGATCCGGCCAGCGGAATGGGCCGCCGCGCAAAAACCGGAGCGGATCGGGGCCACCGCGCAAAAACCGGAGCGGATCCGGCCCGCGGAACGGGCCGCCGCGCAAAAACCGGAGCGGATCCGGCCCGCGGAACGGGCCGCCGCGCAAAAACCGGAGCGGATCGGGGCCGCCGTGCAAAAACCGGACCGGCTCCGGCCCGCGGAACGGGCTGCCGCACAAAAACCGGAGCGGATCGTGGCCGCCGCGCAAAAAGCGGAGCGGATCCGGCCCGCGGAACGGGCCGCCGCGCAAAAACCGGACCGGATCGGGGCCACCGCGCAAAAACCGGAGCGGATCCGGCCCGCGGAACGGGCCGCCGCGCAAAAACTGGACTGGATGCGGCCCACGGAACGGGCCGCCGCGCAAAAACCGGACCGGATCGGAGCCACCGCGCAAAAACCGGAGCGGATCCGGCCCGCGGAACGGGCCGCCGCGCAAAAACCGGAGTGGATCGGGGCCGCCGCGCAAAAACCGGAGCGGATCAGGCCCGCGGAACGGGCCGCCGCGCAAAAACCGGACCGGATCGGGGCCGCCGCGCAAAAACCGGACCGGATCCGGCCCGCAGAACGGGCCGCCGCGCAAAAACCGGACCGGATCGGGGCCGCCGCGCAAAAACCGGACCGGATCCAGCCCGCGGAACGGGCCGCGGCGCAAAAACCGGACAGGCTCGGGGACGCCGCGCAAAAAGCGGAGCGGATCCGGCCCGCGGAACTGGCCGCCGCGCAAAAACCGGAGCGGCTCGGGGCAACTGCGCAAAAACCGGACCGGATCCGGCCCGCGGAACGGGCCGCCGCGCAAAAACCGGACCGGATCGGGGCCGCCGTGCAAAAACCGTACAGGCTCGAGGCCCGCGGAACGGGCTGCCGCACTAAAACCGGACCAGATCGGGGCCGCCGCGCAAAAACCGGAGCGGATCCGGCCCGCGGAACGGGCCACCGCGCAAAAATCGGACCGGATCGGGGCCGCCGCGCAAAAACCGGACCGGATCCGGCCCACGGAACGGGCCACCGCGCAAAAACCGGATCGGATCGGGGCCGCCGCGCAAAAACCGGATCGGATCCGGCCCGCGGAACGGGCCGCCGCGCAAAAATCGGACCGGATCGGGGCCGCCGCGCAAAAACCGGACCGGATCCGGCCCGCGGAACGGGCCGCCGCGCAAAAACCGGAGCGGATCGGGGCCGCCGCGCAAAAACCGGAGCGGATCCGGCCCGCGGAACGGGCCGCCGCGCAAAATCCGGACCGGATCCGGCCCGCGGAAAGGGCCGCGGCACAAAAACCGGACCGGCTCGGTGCCGCCGTGCAAAAACCGGACCGGATCCGGCCCGCGGAACGGGCCGCCGCACAAAAACCGGACAGGCTCGGGGCCGCCGCGCAAAAACCGGAGCGGATCCGGCCCGCGGAATGGGCCGCCGGGCAAAAACCGGAGCGGATCGGAGCCACCGCGCAAAAACCGGAGCGGATGCGGCCCGCGGAACGGGCCGCCGCGCAAAAACCGGACCGGGTCGGGGCCGCCGCGCAAAAAGCGGAGCGGATCCGGCCTGCGGAACGGGCCGCCGCGCAAAAACCGGACCGGCTCGGGGCCGCCGCGCAAAAACCGGAGCGGATCCGGCCTGCGGAACGGGCCGCCGCGCAAAAACCGGACCGGGTCGGGCCTGCCGCGCAAAAACCGGAGCGGATCCGGCCCGCGGAACGGGCCACCGCGCAAAAACCGGAGCGGATCCGGGCCGCGGAACGGGCCGCCGCGCAAAAACCGGACCGGATCGGAGCCACCGCGCAAAAACCGGAGCGGATCCGGCCCGCGGAACGGGCCGCCGCGCAAAAACCGGACCGGATCGGGGCCGCCGCGCAAAAACCGGAGCGGATCCGGCCCGCGGAACGGGCCGCCGCGCAAAAACCGGACCGGCTCGGGGCCACCGCGCAAAAACCGGACCGGATTGGGTCCGCCGCGCAAAAACCGGAGCGGATGCGGCCCGCGGAACGGGCCGCCGCGCAAAAACCGGACCGTATCGGGGCAACTGCGCAAAAACCGGAGCGGATCCGGCCCGCGGAACGGGCCGCCGCACAAAAACCGGACAGGCTCGGGGCCGCCGCGCAAAAACCGGATCGGATCCGGCCCGCGGAACGGTCCGCCGCGCAAAAACCAGAGCGGATCGGGGCCTCCGCGCAAAAACCGGACCGGATCCGGCCAGCGGAACGGGCCGCCGCGCAAAAACCGGAGCGGATCGGGGCCACCGCGCAAAAAGCGGAGCGGATGCGGCCCGCGGAACGGGCCGCCGCGCAAAAACCGGAGCGGATCGGGGCCGCCGCGCAAAAACCGGAGAGGATCCGGCCCGCGGAATGGGCCGAGGCGCAAAAACCGGACCGGATCGGGGCCGCCGCGCAAAAACCGGAGCGGATCCGGCCCGCGGAACGGGCCGCCGCGCAAAGACCGGACCGGCTCGTGGCCGCCGCGCAAAAACCGGAGCGGATCCGGCCCACGGAACGGGCCGCCGCGCAAAAACCGGAGCGGATCGGGGCCGCCGCGCAAAAACCGGAGCGGATCCGGCCCACGGAACGGGCCACCGCGCAAAAACCGGATCGGATCGGGGCCGCCGCGCAAAAACCGGATCGGATCCGGCCCGCGGAACGGGCCGCCGCGCAAAAATCGGACCGGATCGGGGCCGCCGCGCAAAAACCGGACCGGATCCGGCCCGCGGAACGGGCCGCCGCGCAAAATCCGGACCGGATCCGGCCCGCGGAAAGGGCCGCGGCACAAAAACCGGACCGGCTCGGTGGCGCCGCGCAAAAACCGGACCGGATCCGGCCCGCGGAACGGGCCGCCGCGGAAAAACCGGACAGGCTCGGGGCCGCCGCGCAAAAACCGGAGCGGATCCGGCCCGCGGAACGGGCCGCCGGGCAAAAACCGGACCGGATCGGAGCCACCGCGCAAAAACCGGACTGGATGCGGCCCGCGGAACGGGCCGCCGCGCAAAAACCGGACCGGCTCGGGGCCGCCGCGCAAAAAGCGGAGCGGATCCGGCCTGCGGAACGGGCCGCCGCGCAAAAACCGGACCGGCTCGGGGCCGCCGCGCAAAAACCGGAGCGGATCCGGCCCGCGGAACGGGCCGCCGCGCAAAAACCGGAGCGGGTCGGGCCTGCCGCGCAAAAACCGGAGCGGATCCGGCCCGCGGAACGGGCCACCGCGCAAAAACCGGAGCGGATCCGGCCCGCGGAACGGGCCGCCGCGCAAAAACCGGAGCGGATCGGGGCCACCGCGCAAAAACCGGAGAGGATGCGGCCCGCGGAACGGGCCGCCGCGCAAAAACCGGACCGTATCGGGGCCGCCGCGCAAAAACCGGAGCGGATCCGGCCCGCGGAACGGGCCGCCGCGCAAAAACCGGACTGGCTCGGGGCCACCGCGCAAAAACCGGACCGGATTGGGTCCGCCGCGCAAAAACCGGACCGGATGCGGCCCGCGGAACGGGCCGCCGCGCAAAAACCGGACCGTATCGGGGCAACTGCGCAAAAACCGGAGCGGATCCGGCCCGCGGAATGGGCCGCCGCACAAAAACCGGACAGGCTCGGGGCCGCCGCGCAAAAACCGGATCGGATCCGGCCCGCGGAACGGGCCGCCGCGCAAAAACCGGAGCGGATCGGGGCCTCCGCGCAAAAAGCGGAGCGGATCCGGCCCGCGGAATGAGCCGCCGCGCAAAAACCGGAGCGGATCGGGGCCACCGCGCAAAAACCGGAGCGGATCTGGCCCGCGGAACGGGCCGCCGCGCAAAAACCGGAGCGGATCGGGGCCGCCGCGCAAAAACCGGACCGGATCCGGCCCGCGGAATGGGCCGCGGCGCAAAAACCGGACAGGATCGGGGCCGCCGTGCAAAAACCGGACCGGCTCCGGCCCGCGGAACGGGCCGCCGCGCAAAAACCGGACCGGATGCGGCCCACGGAACGGGCCGCGGCGCAAAAACCGGATCGGATCGGGGCCGCCGCGCAAAAACCGGAGCGGATCCGGCCCGCGGAACGGGCCGCGGCACAAAAACTGGACCGGATCGGGGGCACCGCGCAAAAAGCGGACTGGATCCGGCCCGCGGAACGGGCCGCGGCGCAAAAACCGGAGCGGATCGGGGCCGCCGTGCAAAAACCGGAGCGGATCCGGCCCGCGGAACGGGCCGCCGCGCAAAAACCGGAGCGGATCGGGGCCGCCGCGCAAAAAACGGACCGGATCCGGCCCGCGGAACGGGCCGCCGCACAAAAACCGGACAAGATCGGGGCTGCCGCGCAAAAACCGGAGCGGATCGGGGCCGCCGCGCAAAAACCGGACCGGATCCAGCCCACGGAACGGGCCACCGCGCAAAAACCGGACCGGATGATGCCCGCGGAACGGGCCGCCGCGCTAAAACCGGACCGGATCCGGCCCGCGGAAGGGGCAGCCGCGGAAAAACCAGACCGTATCGGGGCCGCCGCGCAAAAATCGGAGCGGATCCGGCCCGCGGAACGGGCCGCCGCGCAAAAACCGGAGCGGATCGTGTCCGCCGCGCAAAAACCGGACCGGCTCCGGCCCGCGGAACGAGCTGCCGCACAAAAACCGTACGGGATCGGGGCCGCCGCGCAAAAAGCGGAGCGGATGCGGCCAGCGGAACGGGCCACCGCGCAAAAACCGGAGCGAATCGGGGCCGCCGCGCAAAAACCGGATCGGATCCGGCCCGCGGAACGGGCCGCCGCGCAAAAATCGGACCGGATCGGGGCCGCCGCGCAAAAACCGGACCGGATGCGGCCCGCGGAACGGGCCGCCGCGCAAATATCGGACCGGATCGGAGCCACCGCGCAAAAACCGGATCGGATCCGGCCCGCGGAACGGGCCGCGCAAAAACCGGACCGGATCGGGGCCGCCGCGCAAAAAGCGGAGCGGATCCGGCCCGCGGAACGGGCCGCCGCGCAAAAACCGGAGCGGATCGGGGCCGCCGCGCAAAAAGCGGAGCGGATCCGGACAGCGGAACGGGCCGCCGCGCAAAAACCGGAGCGGATCGGGGCCACCGCGCAAAAACCGGACCGGATCGGGGCCGCCGCGCAAAAACCGGAGCGGATCCGGCCCGCGGAACAGGCCACCGCGCAAAAATCGGACCGGATCGGGGCCGCCGCGCAAAATCCGGAGCGGATCCAGCCCGCGGAACGGGCCGCCGCGCAAAAAACGGACCGGCTCGGTGCCGCCGCGCAAAAACCGGAGCGGATCCGGCCCGCGGAACGGGCCGCCGCGCAAAAACCGGACCGGCACGGGGCAACTGCGCAAAAACCGGAGCGGATCCGGCCCGCGGAACGGGCCGCCGCGCAAAAACCGGACCGGATCGGGCCCGCGGAAAGGGCCTCCGGGCAAAAACAGGACCGGATAGGAGCCGCCGCGCAAAAACCGGAGCGGATCCGGCCCGCGGAACGGGCCGCCGCGCAAAAACCGGACAGGATCGGAGCCGCCGCGCAAAAACCGGATCGGATCCGGCCCGCGGAAGGGGCCGCCGCGCAAAAACCGGACAGGATCGGGGCCGCCGCGCAAAAACTGGAGCGGATCCGGCCCGCGGAACGGGCCGCCGCGCAAAAACCGGACCGGCTCGGGGCCGCCGCGCAAAAACCGGAGCGGATCCGGCCCGCGGAACGGGCCGCCGCGCAAAAACCGGACCGGCTCGGGGCCGCCGCGCAAAAACCGGAGCAGATCCGGCCCGCGGAACGGGCCGCCGCGCAAAAACCGGAGCGGATCGGGGCCACCGCGCAAAAACCGGAGCGGATCCGGCCCACGGAACGGGCCGCCGCGCAAAAACCGGAGCGGATCGGGGCCGCCGCACAAAAACCGGAGCGGATCCGGCCCGCGGAACGGGCCGCCGCGCAAAAACCGGACCGTATCGTGGCCGCCGTGCAAAAACCGGACCGGCTCCGGCCCGCGGAACGGGCTGCCGCAAAAAAACCGGAGCGGATCGGGTCCGCCGTGCAAAAACCGGAGCGGATCCGGCCCGCGGAACGGGCAGCCGCGCAAAAACCGGAGCGGATCGGGCCCGCCGCGCAAAAACCGGAGCGGATCCGGCCCGCGGAACGGGCCGCCGCGCAAAAACCGGACAGGATCGGGGCCGCCGCGCAAAAACCGGAGCGGATCCGGCCCGCGGAACGGGCCGCGGCGCAAAAACCGGACCGGATCCGGCCCGCGGAACGGGCTGCCGCGCAAAAACCGTACGGGATCGGGGCCGCTGCGCAAAAACCGGACCGGGTCGGGGCTGCCGCGCAAAAACCGGAGCGGATCCGGCCCGCGGAACGGGCCACCGCGCAAAAACCGGAGCGGATCCGGCCCGCGGAACGGGCCGCCGCGCAAAAACCGGACCGGCTCGGGGCCACCGCGCAAAAACCGGAGCGGATCCGGCCCGCGGAACGGGCCGCCGCGCAAAAACCGGACCGGCTCGGGGCCACCGCGCAAAAACCGGACCGGATTGGGTCCGCCGCGCAAAAACCGGAGCGGATGCGGCCCGCGGAACGGGCCGCCGCGCAAAAACCGGACCGTATCGGGGCCGCCGCGCAAAAACCGGAGCGGATATTACCCGCGGAACGGGCCGCCGCACAAAAACCGGAGCGGCTCGGGGCCGCCGCGCAAAAACCGGATCGGATCCGGCCCGCGGAACGGTCCGCCGCGCAAAAATCGGACCTGATCGGGGCCGCCGCGCAAAAACCGGACCGGATCCGGCCCGCGGAATGGGCCGCCGCGCAAAAACCGGAGTGGATCGGGGCCGCCGCGCAAAAACCGGAGCGGATCCGGCCCGCGGAACGGGCCGCCGCACAAAAACGGGAGCGGATCGGGGCCGCCGCGCAAAAACCGGAGAGGATCCGGCCCGCGGAATGGGCCGCGGCGCAAAAACCGGACAGGATCGGGGCCGCCGTGCAAAAACCGGACCGGCTCCGGCCCGCGGAACGGGCCGCCGCGCAAAAACCGGACCGGATGCGGCCCACGGAACGGGCCGCCGCGCAAAAACCGGAGCGGATCGGGGCCGCCGCGCAGAAACCGGAGCGGATCCGGCCCGCGGAACGGGCCGCCGCGCAAAAACCGGAGCGGATCGGGGCCGCCGTGCAAAAACCGGAGCAGATCCGGCCCGCGGAACGGGCCGCCGCGCAAAAACCGGAGCGGATCGGGGCCGCCACGCAAAAACCGGACCGGATCCGGCCCGCGGAACGGGCCGCCACACAAAAACCGGACAGGATCGGGGCTGCCGCGCAAAAACCGGAGCGGATCGGGGCCTCCGCGTAAAAACCGGAGCGGATCCGGCCCGCGGAACGGGCCGCCGCGCAAAAACCGGAGCGGATCGGGGCCGCCGCGCAAAAACCGGAGCGGATGCGGCCCGCGGAACGGGCCACCGCGCAAAAACCGGAGCGGATGATGCCCGCGGAACGGGCCGCCGCGCAAAAACCGGACCGGCTCGGGGCCGCCGCGCAAAAACCGGAGCGGATCTGGCCCGCGGAACGGGCTGCCGCGCACAAAAACCGGACCGGCTCGGGGCCGCCGCGCAAAAACCGGAGCGGATCCGGCCCGCGGAACAGGCCGCCTCGCAAAAATCGGACCGGATCGGGGCCGCCGCGCAAAAACCGGACCGGATCCGGCCCGCGGAACGGGCCGCCGCGGAAAAACCAGACCGTATCAGGGCCACCGCGCAAAAACCGGAGCGGATCCGGCCCGCGGAACGGGCCGCCGCGCAAAAACCGGACCGGCTCGGGGCAACTGCGCAAAAACCGGAGCGGATCCGGCCCGCGGAACGGGCCGCCGCGCAAAAACCGGAGCGGATCGGGGCCGCCGCGCAAAAACCGGACCGGATCCGGCCCGCGGAACGGGCCGCCGCACAAAAACCGTACGGGATCGGGGCCGCCGCGCAAAAACCGGACCGCATCCGGCCCGCGGAACGGGCCACCGCGCAAAAACCGGACCGGATCGGGGCCGCCGCGCAAAAACCGGAGCGGATCCGGCCCGCGGAACGGGCCGCCGCGCAAAAATCGGACCGGATCGGGGCCGCCGCGCAAAAACCGGACCGGCTGCGGCCCGCGGAACGGGCCGCCGTGCAAATATCGGACCGGATCGGAGCCACCGCGCAAAAACCGGATCGGATCCGGCCCGCGGAACGGGCCGCCGCGCAAAAACCGGAGCGGATCGGGGCCGCCGCGCAAAAACTGGACCGGATACGGCCCGCGGAACGGGCCGCCGCGCAAAAACCGGAGCGGATCGGGGCCGCCGCGCAAAAACCGGACCGGATCCGGCCCGCGGAACGGGCCGCCGCGCAAAAACCGGACCGGCTCGGGGCCGCCGCGCAAAAACTGGACCGGATCCGGCCCGCGGAACGGGCCGCCGCGCAAAAACCGGAGCGGATCGGGGCCGCCGCGCAAAAACCGGAGTGGATCCGGCCCGCGGAACGGGCCGCCGCGCAAAAACCGGAGCGGATCGGGGCCGCCGCGCAAAAACCGGATCGGATCCGGCCCGCGGAACAGGCGGCCGCGCAAAAATCGGACCGGATCGGGGCCGCCGCGCAAAAACCGGAGCGGATGCGGCCCGCGGAACGGGCTGCCGCGCACAAAAACCGGACCGGCTCGGGGCCGCCGCGCAAAAACCGGAGCGGATCCGGCCCGCGGAACAGGCCGCCTCGCAAAAATCGGACCGGATCGGGGCCGCCGCGCAAAAACCGGACCGGATCCGGCCCGCGGAACGGGCCGCCGCGGAAAAACCAGACCATATCAGGGCCACCGCGCAAAAACCGGAGCGGATCCGGCCCGCGGAACGGGCCGCCGCGCAAAAACCGGACCGGCTCGGGGCAACTGCGCAAAAACCGGACCGGATCCGGCCCGCGGAACGGGCCGCCGCGCAAAAACCGGAGCGGATCGGGGCCGCCGCGCAAAAACCGGACCGGATCCGGCCCGCGGAACGGGCTGCCGCACAAAAACCGTACGGGATCGGGGCCGCCGCGCAAAAACCGGACCGCATCCGGCCCGCGGAACGGGCCACCGCGCAAAAACCGGACCGGATCGGGGCCGCCGCGCAAAAACCGGAGCGGATCCGGCCCGCGGAACGGGCCGCCGCGCAAAAATCGGACCGGATCGGGGCCGCCGCGCAAAAACCGGACCGGCTGCGGCCCGCGGAACGGGCCGCCGTGCAAATATCGGACCGGATCGGAGCCACCGCGCAAAAACCGGATCGGATCCGGCCCGCGGAACGGGCCGCGCAAAAACCGGACCGGCTCGGGGCCGCCGCGCAAAAACTGGACCTGATCCGGCCCGCGGAACGGGCCGCCGCGCAAAAACCGGAGCGGATCGGGGCCGCCGCGCAAAAACCGGACCGGATCCGGCCCGCGGAACGGGCCGCCGCGCAAAAACCGGACCGGCTCGGGGCCGCCGCGCAAAAACCGGACCGGATCTGGCCTGCGGAACGGGCCGCCGCGCAAAAACCGGAGCGGATCGGGGCCGCCGCGCAAAAACCGGATCGGATCCGGCCCGCGGAACAGGCGGCCGCGCAAAAATCGGACCGGATCGGAGCCGCCGCGCAAAAACCGGAGCGGATGCGGCCCGCGGAACGGGCCGCCGCGCAAAAATCGGACCGGATCGGGGCCGCCGCGCAAAAACCGGATCGGATGCGGCCCGCGGAACTTCCGCCGAGCAAATATCGGACCGGAGCGGAGCCACCGCGCAAAAACCGGATCGGATCCGGCCCGCGGAACGGGCCGCCGCGCAAAAACCGGACCGGCTCGGTGCCGCCGCGCAAAAACCGGAGCGGATCCGGCCCGCGGAACGGGCCGCCGCGCAAAAACCGGACCGGATCCGGCCCGCGGAAAGGGCCTCCGGGCAAAAACCGGACCGGATCGGAGCCACCGCGCAAAAACCGGACCGGATCCGGCCCGCGGAAGGGGCCGCCGCGCAAAAACCGGAGCGGATCGGGGCCGCCGCGCAAAAACTGGAGCGGATCCGGCCCACGGAACGGGCCGCCGCGCAAAAACCGGACCGGCTCGGGGCCGCCGCGCAAAAACCGGAGCGGATGCGGCCCGCGGAACGGGCCGCCGCGCAAAAACCGGACCGGCTCGGGGCCGCCGCGCAAAAACCGGAGCGGATCCGGCCCGCGGAACGGGCCGCCGCGCAAAAACCGGACCGGCTCGGGGCCACCGCGCAAAAACCGGACCGGATTGGGTCCGCCGTGCAAAAACCGGAGCGGATCCGGCCCGCGGAACGGGCCGCCGCGCAAAAACCGGACCGGCTCGGGGCCGCCGCGCAAAAACCGGAGCGGATCCGGCCCGCGGAACGGGCCGCGGCACAAAAACTGGACCGGATCGGGGGCACCGCGCAAAAAGCGGACTGGATCCGGCCCGCGGAACGGGCCGCCGCGCAAAAATCGGACCGGATCGGGGCCGCCGCGCAAAAACCGGACCGGATCCGGCCCGCGGAATGGGCCGCTGCGCAAAAACTGGAGCGGATCGGGGCCACCGCGCAAAAACCGGACCGGATCCGGCCCGCGGAACGGGCCGCCGCGCAAAAACCGGAGCGGATCGGGGCCGCCGCGCAAAAACCGGAGCGGATCCGGCCCGCGGAATGGGCCGCGGCGCAAAAACCGGACAGGATCGGGGCCGCCGTGCAAAAACCGGACCGGCTCCGGCCCGCGGAACGGGCCGCCGCGCAAAAACCGGACCGGATGCGGCCCACGGAACGGGCCGCTGCGCAAAAACCGGAGCGGATCGGGGCCGCCGCGCAAAAACCGGAGCGGATCCGGCCCGCGGAACGGGCCGCCGCGCAAAAACCGGAGCGGATCGGGGCCGCCGTGCAAAAACCGGAGCGGATCCGGCCCGCGGAACGGGCCGCCGCGCAAAAACCGGACCGGCTCGGGGCCGCCGCGCAAAAACCGGACCAGATCCGGCCCGCGGAACGGGCCGCCGCACAAAAACCGGACAGGATCGGGGCTGCCGCGCAAAAACCGGAGCGGATCCGGCCCACGGAACGGGCCGCCGCGCAAAAACCGGAGCGGATCGGGGCCGCCGCGCAAAAACCGGAGCGGATCCGGCCCGCGGAACGGGCCGCCGCGCAAAAACCGGACCGGATCGGGGCCGCCGCGCAAAAACCGGAGCGGATCCGGCCCGCGGAACGGGCCACGGCGCAAAAACCGGACTGGATGCGGCCCACGGAACGGGCCGCCGGGCAAAAACCGGACCGGATCGGAGCCACCGCGCAAAAACCGGAGCGGATCCGGCCTGCGGAACGGGCCGCCGCGCAAAAACCGGAGAGGATCGGGGCCGCCGCGCAAAAACCGGAGCAGATCCGGCCCGCGGAACGGGCCGCCGCGCAAAAACCGGAGCGGATCGGGGCCGCCGCGCAAAAACCGGACCGGATCCGGCCCGCGGAACGGGCCGCCGCGCAAAAACCGGACAGGATCGGGGCCGCCGCGCAAAAACCGGAGTGGATCCAGCCCGCGGAACGGGCCGCCGCGGAAAAACCAGACCGGATCGGGGCCGCCGCGCAAAAACCGGACCGGATCCGGCCCGCAGAACGGGCCGCCGCCCAAAAACCGGAGCGGATCGTGTCCGCCGCGCAAAAACCGGAGCGGATCCAGCCCGCGGAACGGGCCGCCGCGCAAAAACCGGAGCGGATCGGGGCCGCCGCGCAAAAACCGGACCGGATCCGGCCCGCGGAACGGGCCGCCGCGCAAAAAGCGGACCGGGTCGGGGCCGCCGCGCAAAAACCGGACAGGATGTGGCCCGCGGAACGGGCCGCCGCGCAAAAACCGGACCGGATCGGGGCCGCCGCGCAAAAACCGGAGCGGATCCGGCCCGCGGAACGGGCCGCCGCGCAAAAACCGGACCGGATCGGGGCCGCCGCGCAAAAACCGGACAGGCTCGGGGCCGCCGCGCAAAAACCGGACCGGCTCCGGCCCGCGGAACGGGCTGCCGCACAAAAACCGGAGTGGATCGGGGACGCCGCGCAAAAACCGGAGCGGATCCGGCCCGCGGAACGGGCCGCCGCGCAAAAACCGGACAGGATCGGGGCCGCCGCGCAAAAACCGGAGCGGATCCGGCCCGCGGAACGGGCCGCGGCGCAAAAACCGGACTGGATGCAGCCCACGGAACGGGCCGCCGGGCAAAAACCGGACCGGATCGGAGCCACCGCGCAAAAAGCGGACCGGATCCGGCCCGCGGAACGGGCTGCCGCGCAAAAACCGGAGCGGATCGGGGCCGCCGCGCAAAAACCGGACCGGGTCGGGGCTGCCGCGCAAAAACCGGAGCGGATCCGGCCCGCGGAACGGGCCACCGCGCAAAAACCGGAGCGGATCCGGCCCGCGGAACGGGCCGCCGCGCAAAAACCGGACAGGATCGGGGCCGCCGCGCAAAAACCGTACTGGATGCGGACCGCGGAACGGGCCGCCGCGCAAAAACCGGACCGGATCGGAGCCACCGCGCAAAAACCGGAGCGGATCCGGCCCGCGGAACGGGCCGCGGCACAAAAACAGGAGCGGATCGGGGCCGCCGCGCAAAAACCGGAGCGGATCCGGCCTGCGGAACGGGCCGCCGCGCAAAAACCAGAGTGGATCGGGGCCGCCGCGCAAAAACCGGACCGGATCCGGCCCGCGGAACAGGCCGCCGCGCAAAAACCGGACCGGATCGGGGCCGCCGTGCAAAAACCGGAGCGGCTCCGGCCCGCGGAACGGGCTGCTGCACAAAAACCGGAGCGGATCCGGCCCGCGGAACGGGCCGCCGCGCAAAAACCGGACCGGATCGGGGCCACCGCGCAAAAACCGGAGCGGATCCGGCCCGCGGAACGGGCCGCCGCGCAAAAACCGGAGCGGATCGGGGCCGCCGCGCAAAAACCGGACCGGATCCGGCCCGCGGAACGGGCCGCGGCGCAAAAACCGGACCGTATCGGGGCCACAGCGCAAAAACCGGACTGGATGCGGCCCGCGGAACGGGCCACCGCGCAAAAACCGGACCGGATCGGAGCCACCGCGCAAAAACCGGAGCGGATCCGGCCCGCGGAACGGGCCGCGGCACAAAAACAGGAGCGGATCGGGGCCGCCGCGCAAAAACCGGAGCGGATCCGGCCCGCGGAACGGGCCGCCGCGCAAAAACCGGACCGGATCGGGGCCGCCGCGCAAAAACCGGAGCGGATCCGGCCCGCGGAACGGGCCGCCGCGCAAAAACCGGACAGGATCGGGGCCGCCGCGCAAAAACCGGAGCGGATGCGGCCCGCGGAACGGGCCGCCGCGCAAAAACCGGACAGTATCGGGGCCGCCGCGCAAAAACCGGAGCGGATGCGGCCCGCGGAACGGGCCGCCGCGCAAAAACCGGACAGGATCGGGGCCGCCGCGCAAAAACCGGAGGGGATCCGGCCCGCGGAACGGGCCGCCGCGCAAAAACCGGAGCGGATCGGGGCCGCCGCGGAAGAACCGGAGCGGATCCGGCCCGCGGAACGGGCCGCCGCGCAAAAACCGGACAGGATCGGGGCCGCCGCGCAAAAACCGGAGCGGATCCGGCCCGCGGAACGGGCCGCCGCGCAAAAACCGGAGCGGATCGGGCCCGCCGCGCAAAAACCGGAGCGGATCCGGCCCGCGGAACGGGCCGCCGCGCAAAAACCGGAGCGGATCGGGGCCGCCGCGCAAAAACCGGAGCGGATCCGGCCCGCGGAACGGGCCGCGGCGCAAAAACCGGACCGTATCGGGGCCGCCGCGCAAAAACCGGACTGGATGCGGACCGCGGAACGGGCCACCGCGCAAAAACCGGACCGGATCGGAGCCACCGCGCAAAAACCGGAGCGGATCCGGCCCGCGGAACGGGCCGCGGCACAAAAACAGGAGCGGATCGGGGCCGCCGCGCAAAAACCGGAGCGGATCCGGCCCGCGGAACGGGCCGCCGCGCAAAAACCAGAGTGGATCGGGGCCGCCGCGCAAAAACCGGACCGGATCCGGCCCGCGGAACAGGCCGCCGCGCAAAAACCGGACCGGATCGGGGCCGCCGCGCAAAAACCGGACCGGATCCGGCCCGCAGAACGGGCCGCCGCGCAAAAACCGGAGCGGATCGTGGCCGCCGCGCAAAAACCGGACCGGATGCAGCCCGTGGAACGGGCCGCCGCGCAAAAACCGGACCGGATCCAGCCCGTGGAACGGGCCGCCGCGCAAAAAGCGGAGCGGATCCGGCCCGTGGAACGGGCCGCCGCGCAAAAACCGGACCGTATCGGGGCCGCCGCGCAAAAACCGGAGCGGATCCGGCCCGTGGAACGGGCCGCCGCGCAAAAACCGGACCGGATCGGGGCCGCCGTGCAAAAACCGGACCGGCTCCGGCCCGCGGAACGGGCTGCCGCACAAAAACCGGAGCGGATCGGGGCCGCCGCGCAAAAACCGGAGCGGATCCGGCCCGCGGAACGGGCCGCCGCGCAAAAACCGGAGCGGATCGGGGCCACCGCGCAAAAACCGGAGCGGATCCGGCCCGCGGAACGGGCCGCCGCGCAAAAACCGGACAGGCTCGGGGCCGCCGCGCAAAAACCGGAGCGGATCCGGCCCGCGGAACGGGCCGCGGCGCAAAAACCGGACTGGATGCGGCCCACGGAACGGGCCGCCGCGCAAAAACCGGACCGGATCGGAGCCACCGCGCAAAAACCGGAGCGGATCCGGCCCGCGGAACGGGCCGCCGCGCAAAAACCGGAGTGGATCGGGGCCGCCGCGCAAAAACCGGAGCGGATCCGGCCCGCGGAACGGGCCGCCGCGCAAAAACCGGAGCGGATCGGGGCCGCCGCGCAAAAACCGGACCGGATCCGGCCCGCAGAACGGGCCGCCGCGCAAAAACCGGAGCGGCTCGGGGCCGCCGCGCAAAAACCGGAGCGGATCCAGCCCGCGGAACGGACCGCCGCGCAAAAACCGGACAGGCTCGGGGCCGCCGCGCAAAAACCGGAGCGGATCCGGCCCGCGGAACGGGCCGCCGCGCAAAAACCGGAGCGGCTCGGGGCAACTGCGCAAAAACCGGAGCGGATCCGGCCCGCGGAACGGGCCGCCGCGCAAAAACCGGAGCGGATCGGGGCCGCCGTGCAAAAACCGGACCGGCTCCGGCCCGCGGAACGGGCTGCCGCACAAAAACCGGAGCGGATCGGGGCCGCCGCGCAAAAACCGGAGCGGATCCGGCCCGCGGAACGGGCCGCCGCGCAAAAACCAGAGTGGATCGGGGCCGCCGCGCAAAAACCGGACCGGATCCGGCCCGCGGAACAGGCCGCCGCGCAAAAACCGGACCGGATCGGGGCCGCCGCGCAAAAACCGGACCGGATCCGGCCCGCAGAACGGGCCGCCGCGCAAAAACCGGAGCGGATCGTGGCCGCCGCGCAAAAACCGGACCGGATGCAGCCCGTGGAACGGGCCGCCGCGCAAAAACCGGACCGGATCCAGCCCGTGGAACGGGCCGCCGCGCAAAAAGCGGAGCGGATCCGGCCCGTGGAACGGGCCGCCGCGCAAAAACCGGAGCGGATCGGGGCCGCCGCGCAAAAACCGGAGCGGATCCGGCCCGCGGAACGGGCCGCCGCGCAAAAACCGGACCGGATCGGGGCCGCCGTGCAAAAACCGGACCGGCTCCGGCCCGCGGAACGGGCTGCCGCACAAAAACCGGAGCGGATCGGGGCCGCCGCGCAAAAACCGGAGCGGATCCGGCCCGCGGAACGGGCCGCCGCGCAAAAACCGGAGCGGATCGGGGCCACCGCGCAAAAACCGGACCGGATCCGGCCCGCGGAACGGGCCGCCGCGCAAAAACCGGACAGGCTCGGGGCCGCCGCGCAAAAACCGGAGCGGATCCGGCCCGCGGAACGGGCCGCGGCGCAAAAACCGGACTGGATGCGGCCCACGGAACGGGCCGCCGCGCAAAAACCGGACCGGATCGGAGCCACCGCGCAAAAACCGGAGCGGATCCGGCCCGCGGAACGGGCCGCCGCGCAAAAACCGGACCGGATCGGGGCCGCCGCGCAAAAACCGGAGCGGATCCGGCCCGCGGAACGGGCCGCCGCGCAAAAACCGGAGCGGATCGGGGCCGCCGCGCAAAAACCGGACCGGATCCGGCCCGCAGAACGGGCCGCCGCGCAAAAACCGGAGCGGCTCGGGGCCGCCGCGCAAAAACCGGAGCGGATCCAGCCCGCGGAACGGGCCGCCGCGCAAAAACCGGACAGGCTCGGGGCCGCCGCGCAAAAACCGGAGCGGATCCGGCCCGCGGAACGGGCCGCCGCGCAAAAACCGGAGCGGCTCGGGGCAACTGCGCAAAAACCGGACCGGATCCGGCCCGCGGAACGGGCCGCCGCGCAAAAACCGGAGCGGATCGGGGCCGCCGTGCAAAAACCGGACCGGCTCCGGCCCGCGGAACGGGCTGCCGCACAAAAACCGGAGCGGATCGGGGCCGCCGCGCAAAAACCGGACCGGATCCGGCCCGCGGAACGGGCCACCGCGCAAAAATCGGACCGGATCGGGGCCGCCGCGCAAAAACCGGAGCGGATGCGGCCCGCGGAACGGGCCGCCGCGCAAATATCGGACCGGATCGGAGCCACCGCGCAAAAACCGGATCGGATCCGGCCCGCGGAACGGGCCGCCGCGCAAAAACCGGACCGGATCGGAGCCACCGCGCAAAAACCGGAGCGGATCCGGCCCGCGGAACGGGCCGCCGCGCAAAAACCGGAGCGGATCGGGGCCGCCGCGCAAAAACCGGAGCGGATGCGGCCCGCGGAACGGGCCGCCGCGCAAAAACCGGAGCGGCTCGGGGCCGCCGCGCAAAAACCGGAGCGGATCCGGCCCGCGGAACGGGCCGCCGCGCAAAAACCGGAGCGGATCGGGCCCGCCGCGCAAAAACCGGAGCGGATCCGGCCCGCGGAACGGGCCGCTGCGCAAAAACCGGAGCGGATCGGGGCCGCCGCGCAAAAACCGGACCGGATCCGGCCCGCGGAACGGGCCGCGGCGCAAAAACCGGACCGTATCGGGGCCGCCGCGCAAAAACCGGACTGGATGCGGCCCGCGGAACGGGCCACCGCGCAAAAACCGGACCGGATCGGAGCCACCGCGCAAAAACCGGAGCGGATCCGGCCCGCGGAACGGGCCGCGGCACAAAAACAGGAGCGGATCGGGGCCGCCGCGCAAAAACCGGAGCGGATCCGGCCCGCGGAACGGGCCGCCGCGCAAAAACCGGACCGTATCGGGGCCGCCGCGCAAAAACCGGAGCGGATCCGGCCCGCGGAACAGGCCGCGGCGCAAAAACCGGACCGGATCGGGGCCGCCGCGCAAAAACCGGACCGGATCCGGCCCGCGCAACGGGCCGCCGCGCAAAAACCGGAGCGGATCGTGGCCGCCGCGCAAAAACCGGACCGGATCCAGCCCGCGGAACGGGCCGCCGCGGAAAAACCGGAGCGGATCGGGGCCACCGCGCAAAAACCGGAGCGGATGCGGCCCGCGGAACGGGCCGCCGCGCAAAAACCGGAGCGGATCGGGGCAACTGCGCAAAAACCGGACCGGATCCGGCCCGCAGAACGGGCCGCCGCGCAAAAACCGGACCGGATCGGGGCCGCCGTGCAAAAACCGGACCGGCTCCGGCCCGCGGAACGGGCTGCCGCACAAAAACCGGAGCGGATTGGGGCCGCCGCGCAAAAACCGGACCGGATCCGGCCCGCGGAACGGGCCGCCGCGCAAAAACCGGACCGGATCGGGGCCACCGCGCAAAAACCGGAGCGGATGCGGCCCGCGGAAGGGTCCGCCGCGCAAAAACCGGAGTGGATCAGGGCCGCCGCGCAAAAACCGGAGCGGATCCGGCCCGCGGAACGGGCCGCCGCGCAAAAACCGGACTGGATGCGGCCCACGGAACGGGCCGCCGGGCAAAAACCGGACTGGATCGGAGCCACCGCGCAAAAACCGGAGCGGATCCGGCCCACGGAAGGGGCCGCCGCGCAAAAACCGGAGCGGCTCGGGGCCGCCGCGCAAAAACCGGAGCGGATCCGGCCCGCAGAACGGGCCGCGGCACAAAAACTGGACCGGATCGGGGGCACCGCGCAAAAACCGGACCGGATCCGGCCCGCAGAACGGGCCGCCGCGCAAAAACCGGAGCGGATCGGGGCCGCCGCGCAAAAACCGGAACGGATCCAGCCCGCGGAACGGGCCGCCGCGCAAAAACCGGAGCGGATCGGGGCCGCCGCGCAAAAACCGGAGCGGATCCGGCCCGCAGAACGGGCCGCCGCGCAAAAACCGGACCGGCTCGGGGCCGCCGCGCAAAAACCGGAGCGGATCCGGCCCGCGGAACGGGCCGCCGCGCAAAAACCGGAGCGGATCGGGGCCGCCGTGCAAAAACCGGACCGGCTCCGGCCCGCGGAACGGGCTGCCGCACAAAAACTGTACGGGATCGGGGCCGCCGCGCAAATACCAGAGCGGATCCGGCCCGCGGAACGGGCCGCGGCACAAAAATTGGACCGGATCGGGGCCGCCGCGCAAAAACCGGAGCGGATCCGGCCCACGGAATGGTCCGCCGCGCAAAAACCGGAGCGGATCGGGCCCGCCGCACAAAAACCGGAGCGGATCCGGCCCGCGGAACGGGCCGCCGCGCAAAAACCGGAGCGGATCGGGGCCGCCGCGCAAAAACCGGAGCGGATCCGGCCCGCGGAACGAGCCGCCGCGCAAAAACCGGACCGGATCCGGCCCGCGGAAAGGGCCGCGGCACAAAAACCGGACCGGCTCGGGGCCGCCGCGCAAAAACCGGAGCGGATCCGGCCCGCGGAACGGGCTGCCGCACAAAAACCGGACCGGATCGGGGCCGCCGCGCAAAAACCGGACCGGATCCGGCCCGCGGAACGGGCCGCCGCGCAAAAACCGGACAGGCTCGGGGCCGCCGCGCAAAAACCGGAGCGGATCCGGCCCGCGGAACGGGCCGCCGCGCAAAAACAGGACAGGATCGGGGCCGCCGCGCAAAAACCGGAGCGGATCCGGCCCGCGGAACGGGCCGCGGCACAAAAACCGGAGCGGATCGGGGCCGCCGCGCAAAAACCGGAGCGGATCCGGCCCGCGGAACGGGCCGCCGCGCAAAAACCGGACCGGATCGGGGCCGCCGCGCAAAAACTGGACCGGATCCGGCCCGCGGAACGGGACGCCGCGCAAAAACCGGAGCGGATCGGGGCCGCCGCGCAAAAACCGGAGCGGATGCGGCCCGCGGAACGGGCCGCCGCGCAAAAACCGGAGCGGATCGGGGCCGCTGCGCAAAAACCGGAGCGGATCCGGCCCGCGGAACGGGCCGCCGCGCAAAAACCGGAGCGGATCGGGCCCGCCGCGCAAAAACCGGAGCGGATCCGGCCCGCGGAACGGGCCGCGGCGCAAAAACCGGACCGTATCGGGGCCGCCGCACAAAAACCGGACTGGATGCGGCCCGCGGAACGGGCCACCGCGCAAAAACCGGACCGGATCGGAGCCACCGCACAAAAACCGGAGCGGATCCGGCTCGCGGAACGGGCCGCCGCGCAAAAACCGGACCGGCTTTGGCCCTCCGCGCAAAAACCGGAGCGGATCCGGCCCGCGGAACGGGCCGCCGCGCAAAAACCAGAGTGGATCGGGGCCGCCGCGCAAAAACCGGACCGGATCCGGCCCGCGGAACAGGCCGCCGCGCAAAAACCGGACCGGATCGGGGCCGCCGCGCAAAAACCGGAGCGGATCCGGCCCGCAGAACGGGCCGCCGCGCAAAAACCGGAGCGGATCGTGGCCACCGCGCAAAAACCGGACGGGATCCAGCCCGCGGAACGGGCCGCCGCGGAAAACCGGAGCGGATCGGGGCCGCCGCGCAAAAAGCGGAGCGGATCCGGCCCGCGGAACGGGCCGCCGCGCAAAAACCGGACCGGCTCGGGGCCGCCGCGCAAAAAGCGGAGCGGATCCGGCCCGCGGAACGGGCCGCCGCGCAAAAACCGGAGCGGCTCGGGGCCGCCGCGCAAAAACCGGAGCGGTTCCGGCCCGCGGAACGGGCCGCCGCGCAAAAACCGGAGCGGATCGGGGCCACGGCGCAAAAAGCGGAGCGGATCCGGCCCGCGGAACGGGCCGCCGCGCAAAAACCAGAGTGGATCGGGGCCGCCGCGCAAAAACCGGAGCGGATCCGGCCCGCGGAACGGGCCGCCGCGCAAAAACCGGACCGGATCGGGGTCGCCGTGCAAAAACCGGACCGGCTCCGGCCCGCGGAACGGGCTGCCGCACAAAAAGCGGAGCGGATCGGGGCCGCCGCGCAAAAACCGGAGCGGATCCGGCCCGCGGAACGGGCCGCCGCGCAAAAACCGGACCGGATCGGGGCCACCGCGCAAAAACCGGAGCGGATCCGGCCCGCGGAACGGGCCGCCGCGCAAAAACCGGAGCGGATCGGGCCCGCCGCGCAAAAACCGGAGCGGATCCGGCCCGCGGAACGGGCCGCGGCGCAAAAACCGGACCGTATCGGGGCCGCCGCACAAAAACCGGACTGGATGCGGCCCGCGGAACGGGCCACCGCGCAAAAACCGGACCGGATCGGAGCCACCGCACAAAAACCGGAGCGGATCCGGCTCGCGGAACGGGCCGCCGCGCAAAAACCGGACCGGCTTTGGCCCTCCGCGCAAAAACCGGAGCGGATCCGGCCCGCGGAACGGGCCGCCGCGCAAAAACCAGAGTGGATCGGGGCCGCCGCGCAAAAACCGGACCGGATCCGGCCCGCGGAACAGGCCGCCGCGCAAAAACCGGACCGGATCGGGGCCGCCGCGCAAAAACCGGAGCGGATCCGGCCCGCAGAACGGGCCGCCGCGCAAAAAACCGGAGCGGATCGTGGCCGCCGCGCAAAAACCGGACGGGATCCAGCCCGCGGAACGGGCCGCCGCGGAAAAACCGGAGCGGATCGGGGCCGCCGCGCAAAAAGCGGAGCGGATCCGGCCCGCGGAACGGGCCGCCGCGCAAAAACCGGACCGGCTCGGGGCCGCCGCGCAAAAAGCGGAGCGGATCCGGCCCGCGGAACGGGCCGCCGCGCAAAAACCAGAGTGGATCGGGGCCGCCGCGCAAAAACCGGACCGGATCCGGCCCGCGGAACAGGCCGCCGCGCAAAAACCGGACCGGATCGGGGCCGCCGCGCAAAAACCGGAGCGGATCCGGCCCGCAGAACGGGCCGCCGCGCAAAAACCGGAGCGGATCGTGGCCGCCGCGCAAAAACCGGACGGGATCCAGCCCGCGGAACGGGCCGCCGCGGAAAACCGGAGCGGATCGGGGCCGCCGCGCAAAAAGCGGAGCGGATCCGGCCCGCGGAACGGGCCGCCGCGCAAAAACCGGACCGGCTCGGGGCCGCCGCGCAAAAAGCGGAGCGGATCCGGCCCGCGGAACGGGCCGCCGCGCAAAAACCGGAGCGGCTCGGGGCCGCCGCGCAAAAACCGGAGCGGATCCGGCCCGCGGAACGGGCCGCCGCGCAAAAACCGGAGCGGATCGGGGCCACGGCGCAAAAAGCGGAGCGGATCCGGCCCGCGGAACGGGCCGCCGCGCAAAAACCAGAGTGGATCGGGGCCGCCGCGCAAAAACCGGAGCGGATCCGGCCCGCGGAACGGGCCGCCGCGCAAAAACCGGACCGGATCGGGGTCGCCGTGCAAAAACCGGACCGGCTCCGGCCCGCGGAACGGGCTGCCGCACAAAAACCGGAGCGGATCGGGGCCGCCGCGCAAAAACCGGAGCGGATCCGGCCCGCGGAACGGGCCGCCGCGCAAAAACCGGACCGGATCGGGGCCACCGCGCAAAAACCGGAGCGGATCCGGCCCGCGGAACGGGCCGCCGCGCAAAAACCGGAGCGGATCGGGCCCGCCGCGCAAAAACCGGAGCGGATCCGGCCCGCGGAACGGGCCGCGGCGCAAAAACCGGACCGTATCGGGGCCGCCGCACAAAAACCGGACTGGATGCGGCCCGCGGAACGGGCCACCGCGCAAAAACCGGACCGGATCGGAGCCACCGCACAAAAACCGGAGCGGATCCGGCTCGCGGAACGGGCCGCCGCGCAAAAACCGGACCGGCTTTGGCCCTCCGCGCAAAAACCGGAGCGGATCCGGCCCGCAGAACGGGCCGCCGCGCAAAAAACAGAGTGGATCGGGGCCGCCGCGCAAAAACCGGACCGGATCCGGCCCGCGGAACAGGCCGCCGCGCAAAAACCGGACCGGATCGGGGCCGCCGCGCAAAAACCGGAGCGGATCCGGCCCGCAGAACGGGCCGCCGCGCAAAAACCGGAGCGGATCGTGGCCGCCGCGCAAAAACCGGACGGGATCCAGCCCGCGGAACGGGCCGCCGCGGAAAAACCGGAGCGGATCGGGGCCGCCGCGCAAAAAGCGGAGCGGATCCGGCCCGCGGAACGGGCCGCCGCGCAAAAACCGGACCGGCTCGGGGCCGCCGCGCAAAAAGCGGAGCGGATCCGGCCCGCGGAACGGGCCGCCGCGCAAAAACCGGACCGGATCGGGGCCGCCGCGCAAAAACCGGAGCGGATCCGGCCCGCGGAACGGGCCGCCGCGCAAAAACCGGAGCGGATCGGGGCCACGGCGCAAAAAGCGGAGCGGATCCGGCCCGCGGAACGGGCCGCCGCGCAAAAACCAGAGTGGATCGGGGCCGCCGCGCAAAAACCGGAGCGGATCCGGCCCGCGGAACGGGCCGCCGCGCAAAAACCGGACCGGATCGGGGTCGCCGTGCAAAAACCGGACCGGCTCCGGCCCGCGGAACGGGCTGCCGCACAAAAACCGGAGCGGATCGGGGCCGCCGCGCAAAAACCGGAGCGGATCCGGCCCGCGGAACGGGCCGCCGCGCAAAAACCGGACCGGATCGGGGCCACCGCGCAAAAACCGGAGCGGATCCGGCCCGCGGAACGGGCCGCCGCGCAAAAACCGGACAGGATCGGGGCCGCCGCGCAAAAACCGGAGCGGATCCGGCCCGCGGAACGGGCCGCGGCGCAAAAACTGGACTGGATGCGGCCCACGGAACGGGCCGCCGCGCAAAAACCGGACCGGATCGGAGCCACCTCGCAAAAACCGGAGCGGATCCGGCCCGCGGAACGGGCCGCCGCGCAAAATCCGGATCGGATCGGGGCCGCCGCGCAAAAACCAGAGCGGATCCGGCCCGCGGAACGGGCCGCCGCGCAAAAACCGGAGCGGATCGGGGCCGCCGCGCAAAAACCGGACCGGATCCGGCCCGCAGAACGGGCCGCCGCGCAAAAACCGGAGCGGATCGGGGCCGCCGCGCAAAAACCGGAGCGGATCCAGCCCGCGGAACGGGCCGCCGCGCAAAAACCGGACAGGCTCGGGGACGCCGCGCAAAAAGCGGAGCGGATCCGGCCCGCGGAACGGGCCGCCGCGCAAAAACCGGAGCGGCTCGGGGCAACTGCGCAAAAACCGGACCGGATCCGGCCCGCGGAACGGGCCGCCGCGCAAAAACCGGACCGGATCGGGGCCGCCGTGCAAAAACCGTACAGGCTCGAGGCCCGCGGAACGGGCTGCCGCACAAAAACCGGACCGGATCGGGGCCGCCGCGCAAAAACCGGAGCGGATCCGGCCCGCGGAACGGGCCACCGCGCAAAAATCGGACCGGATTGGGGCCGCCGCGCAAAAACCGGAGCGGATGCGGCCCGCGGAACGGGCCGCCGCGCAAATATCGGACCGGATCGGAGCCACCGCGCAAAAACCGGATCGGATCCGGCCCGCGGAACGGGCCGCCGCGCAAAGACCGGACCAGGTCGTGGCCGCCGCGCAAAAACCGGAGCGGATGCGGCCCACGGAACGGGCCGCCGCGCAAAAACCGGAGCGGATCGGGGCCGCCGCGCAAAAACCGGAGCGGATCCGGCCCACGGAACGGGCCACCGCGCAAAAACCGGAGCGGATCGGGCCCGCCGCGCAAAAACCGGAGCGGATCCGGCCCGCGGAACGGGCCGCCGCGCAAAAACCGGAGCGGATCGGGGCCGCCGCGCAAAAACCGGAGCGGATCCGGCCCGCGGAACGGGCCGCCGCGCAAAAACCGGACCGTATCGGGGCCGCCGCGCAAAAACCGGACTGGATGCGGCCCGCGGAACGGGCCACCGCGCAAAAACCGGAGCGGATCGGAGCCACCGCGCAAAAACCGGAGCGGATCCGGACCGCGGAACGGGCCGCGGCACAAAAACAGGAGCGGATCGGGGCCGCCGCGCAAAAACCGGAGCGGATCCGGCCCGCGGAACGGGCCGCCGCGCAAAAACCGGACCGGCTCGGGGCCGCCGCGCAAAAACCGGAGCGGATCCGGCCCGCGGAACAGGCCGCGGCGCAAAAACCGGACCGGATCGGGGCCGCCGCGCAAAAACCGGACCGGATCCGGCCCGCAGAACGGGCCGCCGCGCAAAAACCGGAGCGGATCGTGGCCGCCGCGCAAAAACCGGACCGGATCCAGCCCGCGGAACGGGCCGCCGCGGAAAAACCGGAGCGGATCGGGGCCACCGCGCAAAAACCGGAGCGGATCCGGCCCGCGGAACGGGCCGCCGCGCAAAAACCGGAGCGGATCGGGGCCGCCGCGCAAAAACCGGAGCGGATCCGGCCCGCGGAACGGGCCGCCGCGCAAAAACCGGACCGGATCGGGGCCGCCGTGCAAAAACCGGACCGGCTCCGGCCCGCGGAACGGGCTGCCGCACAAAAACCGGAGCGGATTGGAGCCGCCGCGCAAAAACCGGACCGGATCCGGCCCGCGGAACGGCCCGCCGCGCAAAAACCGGACCGGATCAGGGCCACCGCGCAAAAACCGGAGCGGATCCGGCCCGCGGAAGGGTCCGCCGCGCAAAAACCGGAGTGGATCGGGGCCGCCGCGCAAAAACCGGAGCAGATCCGGCCCGCGGAACGGGCCGCCGCGCAAAAACCGGACTGGATGCGGCCCACGGAACGGGCCGCCGGGCAAAAACCGGACTGGATCGGAGCCACCGCGCAAAAACCGGACCGGATCCGGCCCGCGGAAGGGGCCGCCGCGCAAAAACCGGACCGGATCGGGGCCGCCGCGCAAAAACCGGACCGGATCCGGCCCGCGGAACGGGCCGCCGCGCAAAAACTGGAGCGGATCGGGGCCGCCGTGCAAAAACCGGACCGGCTCCGGCCCGCGGAACGGGCTGCCGCACAAAAACTGTACGGGATCGGGGCCGCCGCGCAAAAACCGGACCGGATCCGGCCCGCGGAACGGGCCGCCGCGCAAAAACCGGAGCGGATCGTGGCCGCCGCGCAAAAAGCGGAGCGGATCCGGCCCACGGAACGGGCCACCGCGCAAAAACCGGATCGGATCGGGGCTGCCGCGCAAAAACCAGAGCGGATCCGGCCCGCGGAACGGGCCGCCGCGCAAAAATCGGACCGGATCGGGGCCGCCGCGCAAAAACCGGAGCGGATCCGGCCCGCGGAATGGGCCGCCGCGCAAAAACCGGAGCGGATCGGGCCCGCCGCACAAAAACCGGAGCGGATCCGGCCCGCGGAACAGGCCGCCGCGCAAAAACCGGAGCGGATCGGGGCCGCCGCGCAAAAACCGGAGCGGATCCGGCCCGCGGAACGAGCCGCCGCGCAAAAACCGGACCGGATCCGGCCCGCGGAAAGGGCCGCGGCACAAAAACCGGACCGGCTCGGGGCCGCCGCGCAAAAACCGGATCGGATCCGGCCCGCGGAACGGGCTGCCGCACAAAAACCGGACCGGATCGGGGCCGCCGCGCAAAAACCGGACCGGATCCGGCCCGCAGAACGGGCCGCCGCGCAAAAACCGGACAGGCTCGGGGCCGCCGCGCAAAAACCGGACCGGATCCGGCCCGCGGAACGGGCCGCCGCGCAAAAACAGGACAGGATCGGGGCCGCCGCGCAAAAACCGGAGTGGATCCGGCCCGCGGAACGGGCCGCGGCACAAAAACCGGACCGGATCGGGGCCGCCGCGCAAAAACCGGAGCGGATCGGGGCCGCCGCGCAAAAACTGGACCGGATCCGGCCCGCGGAACGGGACGCCGCGCAAAAACCGGAGCGGATCGGGGCCGCCGCGCAAAAACCGGAGCGGATCGGGGCCGCCGCGCAAAAACTGGACCGGATCCGGCCCGCGGAACGGGACGCCGCGCAAAAACCGGAGCGGATCGGGGCCGCCGCGCAAAAACCGGAGCGGATCCGGCCCGCGGAACGGGCCGCCGCGCAAAAACCGGACCGGATCGGGGCCGCCGCGCAAAAACCGGAGCGGATCCGGCCCGCGGAACGGGCCGCCGCGCAAAAACCGGAGCGGATCGGGGCCGCCGCGCAAAAACCGGAGCGGATCCGGCCCGCAGAACGGGCCGCGGCGCAAAAACCGGACCGTATCGGGGCCGCCGCACAAAAACCGGACTGGATGCAGCCCGCGGAACGGGCCACCGCGCAAAAACCGGACCAGATCGGAGCCACCGCACAAAAACCGGAGCGGATCCGGCTCGCGGAACGGGCCGCCGCGCAAAAACCGGACCGGATGGGGGCCTCCGCGCAAAAACCGGAGCGGATCCGGCCCGCGGAACGGGCCGCCGCGCAAAAACCAGAGTGGATCGGGGCCGCCGCGCAAAAACCGGACCGGATCCGGCCCGCGGAACAGGCCGCCGCGCAAAAACCGGACCGGATCGGGGCCGCCGCGCAAAAACCGGAGCGGATCCGGCCCGCAGAACGGGCCGCCGCGCAAAAACCGGAGCGGATCGTGGCCGCCGCGCAAAAACCGGACCGGATCCAGCTCGCGGAACGTGCCGCCGCGGAAAAACCGGAGCGGATCGGGGCCGCCGCGCAAAAAGCGGAGCGGATCCGGCCCGCGGAACGGGCCGCCGCGCAAAAACCGGAGCGGATCGGGGCCGCCGCGCAAAAACCGGAGCGGATCCGGCCCGCGGAACGAGCCGCCGCGCAAAAACCGGACCGGATCCGGTCCGCGGAAAGGGCCGCGGCACAAAAACCGGACCGGCTCGGGGCCGCCGCGCAAAAACCGGAGCGGATGCGGCCCGCGGAACGGGCTGCCGCACAAAAACCGGACCGGATCGGGGCCGCCGCGCAAAAACCGGACCGGATGCGGCCCACGGAACGGGCCGCCGCGCAAAAACCGGACAGGCTCGGGGCCGCCGCGCAAAAACCGGACCGGATCCGGCCCGCGGAACGGGCCGCCGCGCAAAAACAGGACAGGATCGGGGCCGCCGCGCAAAAACCGGAGCGGATGCGGCCCGCGGAACGGGCCGCGGCGCAAAAACCGGACCGGATCGGGGCCGCCGCGCAAAAACCGGAGCGGATCCGGCCCGCGGAACGGGCCGCCGCGCAAAAACCGGACCGGATCCGGCCCGCGGAACGGGCCGCCGCGCAAAAACCGGAGCGGATCGTGGCCGCCGCGCAAAAAGCGGAGCGGATCCGGCCCACGGAACGGGCCACCGCGCAAAAACCGGATCGGATCGGGGCTGCCGCGCAAAAACCAGAGCGGATCCGGCCCGCGGAACGGGCCGCCGCGCAAAAATCGGACCGGATCGGGGCCGCCGCGCAAAAACCGGAGCGGATCCGGCCCGCGGAATGGGCCGCCGCGCAAAAACCGGAGCGGATCGGGCCCGCCGCACAAAAACCGGAGCGGATCCGGCCCGCGGAACAGGCCGCCGCGCAAAAACCGGAGCGGATCGGGGCCGCCGCGCAAAAACCGGAGCGGATCCGGCCCGCGGAACGAGCCGCCGCGCAAAAACCGGACCGGATCCGGCCCGCGGAAAGGGCCGCGGCACAAAAACCGGACCGGCTCGGGGCCGCCGCGCAAAAACCGGAGCGGATCCGGCCCGCGGAACGGGCTGCCGCACAAAAACCGGACCGGATCGGGGCCGCCGCGCAAAAACCGGACCGGATCCGGCCCGCGGAACGGGCCGCCGCGCAAAAACCGGACAGGCTCGGGGCCGCCGCGCAAAAACCGGACCGGATCCGGCCCGCGGAACGGGCCGCCGCGCAAAAACAGGACAGGATCGGGGCCGCCGCGCAAAAACCGGAGTGGATCCGGCCCGCGGAACGGGCCGCGGCACAAAAACCGGACCGGATCGGGGCCGCCGCGCAAAAACCGGAGCGGATCGGGGCCGCCGCGCAAAAACTGGACCGGATCCGGCCCGCGGAACGGGACGCCGCGCAAAAACCGGAGCGGATCGGGGCCGCCGCGCAAAAACCGGAGCGGATCGGGGCCGCCGCGCAAAAACTGGACCGGATCCGGCCCGCGGAACGGGACGCCGCGCAAAAACCGGAGCGGATCGGGGCCGCCGCGCAAAAACCGGAGCGGATCCGGCCCGCGGAACGGGCCGCCGCGCAAAAACCGGACCGGATCGGGGCCGCCGCGCAAAAACCGGAGCGGATCCGGCCCGCGGAACGGGCCGCCGCGCAAAAACCGGAGCGGATCGGGGCCGCCGCGCAAAAACCGGAGCGGATCCGGCCCGCAGAACGGGCCGCGGCGCAAAAACCGGACCGTATCGGGGCCGCCGCACAAAAACCGGACTGGATGCAGCCCGCGGAACGGGCCACCGCGCAAAAACCGGACCGGATCGGAGCCACCGCACAAAAACCGGAGCGGATCCGGCTCGCGGAACGGGCCGCCGCGCAAAAACCGGACCGGATGGGGGCCTCCGCGCAAAAACCGGAGCGGATCCGGCCCGCGGAACGGGCCGCCGCGCAAAAACCAGAGTGGATCGGGGCCGCCGCGCAAAAACCGGACCGGATCCGGCCCGCGGAACAGGCCGCCGCGCAAAAACCGGACCGGATCGGGGCCGCCGCGCAAAAACCGGAGCGGATCCGGCCCGCAGAACGGGCCGCCGCGCAAAAACCGGAGCGGATCGTGGCCGCCGCGCAAAAACCGGACCGGATCCAGCCCGCGGAACGTGCCGCCGCGGAAAAACCGGAGCGGATCGGGGCCGCCGCGCAAAAAGCGGAGCGGATCCGGCCCGCGGAACGGGCCGCCGCGCAAAAACCGGACCGGCTCGGGGCCGCCGCGCAAAAAGCGGAGCGGATCCGGCCCGCGGAACGGGCCGCCGCGCAAAAACCGGAGCGGCTCGGGGCCGCCGCGCAAAAACCGGAGCGGATCCGGCCCGCGGAACGGGCCGCCGCGCAAAAACCGGAGCGGATCGGGGCCACGGCGCAAAAAGCGGAGCGGATCCGGCCCGCGGAACGGGCCGCCGCGCAAAAACCAGAGTGGATCGGGGCCGCCGCGCAAAAACCGGAGCGGATCCGGCCCGCGGAACGGGCTGCCGCGCAAAAACCGGAGCGGATCGGGGCCGCCGTGCAAAAACCGGACCGGCTCCGGCCCGCGGAACGGGCTGCCGCACAAAAACCGGAGCGGATCGGGGCCGCCGCGCAAAAACCGGAGCGGATCCAGCCCGCGGAACGGGCCGCCGCGCAAAAACCGGAGCGGATCGGGGCCGCCGTGCAAAAACCGGACCGGCTCCGGCCCGCGGAACGGGCTGCCGCACAAAAACTGTACGGGATCGGGGCCGCCGCGCAAAAACCGGACCGGATCCGGCCCGCGGAACGGGCCGCCGCGCAAAAACCGGAGCGGATCGTGGCCGCCGCGCAAAAAGCGGAGCGGATGCGGCCCACGGAACGGGCCACCGCGCAAAAACCGGATCGGATCGGGGCTGCCGCGCAAAAACCAGAGCGGATCCGGCCCGCGGAACGGGCCGCCGCGCAAAAACCGGAGCGGATCGGGGCCGCCGCGCAAAAACCGGAGCGGATCCGGCCCGCGGAATGGGCCGCCGCGCAAAAACCGGAGCGGATCGGGCCCGCCGCACAAAAACCGGAGCGGATCCGGCCCGCGGAACGGGCCGCCGCGCAAAAACCGGAGCGGATCGGGGCCGCCGCGCAAAAACCGGAGCGGATCCGGCCCGCGGAACGAGCCGCCGCGCAAAAACCGGACCGGATCCGGTCCGCGGAAAGGGCCGCGGCACAAAAACCGGACCGGCTCGGGGCCGCCGCGCAAAAACCGGAGCGGATGCGGCCCGCGGAACGGGCTGCCGCACAAAAACCGGACCGGATCGGGGCCGCCGCGCAAAAACCGGACCGGATGCGGCCCACGGAACGGGCCGCCGCGCAAAAACCGGACAGGCTCGGGGCCGCCGCGCAAAAACCGGACCGGATCCGGCCCGCGGAACGGGCCGCCGCGCAAAAACCGGAGCGGATCGGGGCCGCCGTGCAAAAACCGGACCGGATGCGGCCCGCGGAACGGGCCGCGGCGCAAAAACCGGACCGGATCGGGGCCGCCGCGCAAAAACCGGAGCGGATCCGGCCCGCGGAACGGGCCGCCGCGCAAAAACCGGATCGGATCGGGGCCGCCGCGCAAAAAGCGGAGCGGATCCGGCCCGCGGAACGGGCCGCCGCGCAAAAACCGGAGCGGATCGGGGCCACGGCGCAAAAAGCGGAGCGGATCCGGCCCGCGGAACGGGCCGCCGCGCAAAAACCGGAGCGGATCGGGGCCGCCGCGCAAAAACCGGAGCGGATCCGGCCCGCGGAACGGGCCGCCGCGCAAAAACCGGAGCGGATCGGGGCCGCCGTGCAAAAACCGGATCGGCTCCGGCCCGCGGAACGGGCTGCCGCACAAAAACCGGAGCGGATCGGGGCCGCCGCGCAAAAACCGGAGCGGATCCGGCCCGCGGAACGGGCCACCGCGCAAAAACCGGAGCGGATCCGGCCCGCGGAACGGGCCGCCGCGCAAAAACCGGACCGGATCGGAGCCACCGCGCAAAAACCGGAGCGGATGCGGCCCGCGGAACGGGCCGCCGCGCAAAAACCGGAGCGGATCGGAGCCACCGCACAAAAACCGGAGCGGATCCGGCTCGCGGAACGGGCCGCCGCGCAAAAACCGGACCGGCTTTGGCCCTCCGCGCAAAAACCGGAGCGGATCCGGCCCGCGGAACGGGCCGCCGCGCAAAAACCAGAGTGGATCGGGGCCGCCGCGCAAAAACCGGACCGGATCCGGCCCGCGGAACAGGCCGCCGCGCAAAAACCGGACCGGATCGGGGCCGCCGCGCAAAAACCGGAGCGGATCCGGCCCGCAGAACGGGCCGCCGCGCAAAAACCGGAGCGGATCGTGGCCGCCGCGCAAAAACCGGACGGGATCCAGCCCGCGGAACGGGCCGCCGCGGAAAAACCGGAGCGGATCGGGGCCGCCGCGCAAAAAGCGGAGCGGATCCGGCCCGCGGAACGGGCCGCCGCGCAAAAACCGGACCGGCTCGGGGCCGCCGCGCAAAAAGCGGAGCGGATCCGGCCCGCGGAACGGGCCGCCGCGCAAAAACCGGACCGGCTCGGGGCCGCCGCGCAAAAACCGGAGCGGATCCGGCCTGCGGAACGGGCCGCCGCGCAAAAACCGGACCGGGTCGGGCCTGCCGCGCAAAAAGCGGAGCGGATCCGGCCCGCGGAACGGGCCACCGCGCAAAAACCGGAGCGGATCCGGCCCGCGGAACGGGCCGCCGCGCAAAAACCGGACCGGATCGGAGCCACCGCGCAAAAACCGGAGCGGATGCGGCCCGCGGAACGGGCCGCCGCGCAAAAACCGGAGCGGATCGGAGCCACCGCACAAAAACCGGAGCGGATCCGGCTCGCGGAACGGGCCGCCGCGCAAAAACCGGACCGGCTTTGGCCCTCCGCGCAAAAACCGGAGCGGATCCGGCCCGCGGAACGGGCCGCCGCGCAAAAACCAGAGTGGATCGGGGCCGCCGCGCAAAAACCGGACCGGATCCGGCCCGCGGAACAGGCCGCCGCGCAAAAACCGGACCGGATCGGGGCCGCCGCGCAAAAACCGGAGCGGATCCGGCCCGCAGAACGGGCCGCCGCGCAAAAACCGGAGCGGATCGTGGCCGCCGCGCAAAAACCGGACGGGATCCAGCCCGCGGAACGGGCCGCCGCGGAAAAACCGGAGCGGATCGGGGCCGCCGCGCAAAAAGCGGAGCGGATCCGGCCCGCGGAACGGGCCGCCGCGCAAAAACCGGACCGGCTCGGGGCCGCCGCGCAAAAAGCGGAGCGGATCCGGCCCGCGGAACGGGCCGCCGCGCAAAAACCGGAGCGGCTCGGGGCCGCCGCGCAAAAACCGGAGCGGATCCGGCCCGCGGAACGGGCCGCCGCGCAAAAACCGGAGCGGATCGGGGCCACGGCGCAAAAAGCGGAGCGGATCCGGCCCGCGGAACGGGCCGCCGCGCAAAAACCAGAGTGGATCGGGGCCGCCGCGCAAAAACCGGAGCGGATCCGGCCCGCGGAACGGGCCGCCGCGCAAAAACCGGACCGGATCGGGGTCGCCGTGCAAAAACCGGACCGGCTCCGGCCCGCGGAACGGGCTGCCGCACAAAAACCGGAGCGGATCGGGGCCGCCGCGCAAAAACCGGAGCGGATCCGGCCCGCGGAACGGGCCGCCGCGCAAAAACCGGACCGGATCGGGGCCACCGCGCAAAAACCGGAGCGGATCCGGCCCGCGGAACGGGCCGCCGCGCAAAAACCGGAGCGGATCGGGCCCGCCGCGCAAAAACCGGAGCGGATCCGGCCCGCGGAACGGGCCGCGGCGCAAAAACCGGACCGTATCGGGGCCGCCGCACAAAAACCGGACTGGATGCGGCCCGCGGAACGGGCCACCGCGCAAAAACCGGACCGGATCGGAGCCACCGCACAAAAACCGGAGCGGATCCGGCTCGCGGAACGGGCCGCCGCGCAAAAACCGGACCGGCTTTGGCCCTCCGCGCAAAAACCGGAGCGGATCCGGCCCGCGGAACGGGCCGCCGCGCAAAAACCAGAGTGGATCGGGGCCGCCGCGCAAAAACCGGACCGGATCCGGCCCGCGGAACAGGCCGCCGCGCAAAAACCGGACCGGATCGGGGCCGCCGCGCAAAAACCGGAGCGGATCCGGCCCGCAGAACGGGCCGCCGCGCAAAAACCGGAGCGGATCGTGGCCGCCGCGCAAAAACCGGACGGGATCCAGCCCGCGGAACGGGCCGCCGCGGAAAAACCGGAGCGGATCGGGGCCGCCGCGCAAAAAGCGGAGCGGATCCGGCCCGCGGAACGGGCCGCCGCGCAAAAACCGGACCGGCTCGGGGCCGCCGCGCAAAAAGCGGAGCGGATCCGGCCCGCGGAACGGGCCGCCGCGCAAAAACCGGAGCGGCTCGGGGCCGCCGCGCAAAAACCGGAGCGGATCCGGCCCGCGGAACGGGCCGCCGCGCAAAAACCGGAGCGGATCGGGGCCACGGCGCAAAAAGCGGAGCGGATCCGGCCCGCGGAACGGGCCGCCGCGCAAAAACCAGAGTGGATCGGGGCCGCCGCGCAAAAACCGGAGCGGATCCGGCCCGCGGAACGGGCCGCCGCGCAAAAACCGGACCGGATCGTGGTCGCCGTGCAAAAACCGGACCGGCTCCGGCCCGCGGAACGGGCTGCCGCACAAAAACCGGAGCGGATCGGGGCTGCCGCGCAAAAACCGGAGCGGATCCGGCCCGCGGAACGGGCCGCCGCGCAAAAACCGGACCGGATCGGGGCCACCGCGCAAAAACCGGAGCGGATCCGGCCCGCGGAACGGGCCGCCGCGCAAAAACCGGACAGGATCGGGGCCGCCGCGCAAAAACCGGAGCGGATCCGGCCCGCGGAACGGGCCGCGGCGCAAAAACTGGACTGGATGCGGCCCACGGAACGGGCCGCCGCGCAAAAACCGGACCGGATCGGAGCCACCTCGCAAAAACCGGAGCGGATCCGGCCCGCGGAACGGGCCGCCGCGCAAAAACCGGAGTGGATCGGGGCCGCCGCGCAAAAACCGGAGCGGATCCGGCCCGCGGAACGGGCCGCCGCGCAAAAACCGGAGCGGATCGGGGCCGCCGCGCAAAAACCGGACCGGATCCGGCCCGCAGAACGGGCCGCCGCGCAAAAACCGGAGCGGATCGGGGCCGCCGCGCAAAAACCGGAGCGGATCCAGCCCGCGGAACGGGCCGCCGCGCAAAAACCGGACAGGCTCGGGGACGCCGCGCAAAAAGCGGAGCGGATCCGGCCCGCGGAACGGGCCGCCGCGCAAAAACCGGAGCGGCTCGGGGCAACTGCGCAAAAACCGGAGCGGATCCGGCCCGCGGAACGGGCCGCCGCGCAAAAACCGGACCGGATCGGGGCCGCCGTGCAAAAACCGTACAGGCTCGAGGCCCGCGGAACGGGCTGCCGCACAAAAACCGGACCGGATCGGGGCCGCCGCGCAAAAACCGGAGCGGATCCGGCCCGCGGAACGGGCCACCGCGCAAAAATCGGACCGGATTGGGGCCGCCGCGCAAAAACCGGATCGGATCCGGCCCGCGGAACGGGCCGCCGCGCAAAGACCGGACCGGGTCGTGGCCGCCGCGCAAAAACCGGAGCGGATGCGGCCCACGGAACGGGCCGCCGCGCAAAAACCGGAGCGGATCGGGGCCGCCGCGCAAAAACCGGAGCGGATCCGGCCCACGGAACGGGCCACCGCGCAAAAACCGGAGCGGATCGGGCCCGCCGCGCAAAAACCGGAGCGGATCCGGCCCGCGGAACGGGCCGCCGCGCAAAAACCGGAGCGGATCGGGGCCGCCGCGCAAAAACCGGACCGGATCCGGCCCGCGGAACGGGCCGCCGCGCAAAAACCGGACCGTATCGGGGCCGCCGCGCAAAAACCGGACTGGATGCGGCCCGCGGAACGGGCCACCGCGCAAAAACCGGACCGGATCGGAGCCACCGCGCAAAAACCGGAGCGGATCCGGCCCGCGGAACGGGCCGCGGCACAAAAACAGGAGCGGATCGGGGCCGCCGCGCAAAAACCGGAGCGGATCCGGCCCGCGGAACGGGCCGCCGCGCAAAAACCGGACCGGCTCGGGGCCGCCGCGCAAAAACCGGAGCGGATCCGGCCCGCGGAACAGGCCGCGGCGCAAAAACCGGACCGGATCGGGGCCGCCGCGCAAAAACCGGAGCGGATCCGGCCCGCGGAACGGGCCGCCGCGCAAAAACCGGAGCGGATCGTGGCCGCCGCGCAAAAACCGGACCGGATCCAGCCCGCGGAACGGGCCGCCGCGGAAAAACCGGAGCGGATCGGGGCCACCGCGCAAAAACCGGAGCGGATCCGGCCCGCGGAACGGGCCGCCGCGCAAAAACCGGAGCGGATCGGGGCCGCCGCGCAAAAACCGGAGCGGATCCGGCCCGCGGAACGGGCCGCCGCGCAAAAACCGGACCGGATCGGGGCCGCCGTGCAAAAACCGGACCGGCTCCGGCCCGCGGAACGGGCTGCCGCACAAAAACCGGAGCGGATTGGAGCCGCCGCGCAAAAACCGGACCGGATCCGGCCCGCGGAACGGGCCGCCGCGCAAAAACCGGACCGGATCAGGGCCACCGCGCAAAAACCGGAGCGGATCCGGCCCGCGGAAGGGTCCGCCGCGCAAAAACCGGAGTGGATCGGGGCCGCCGCGCAAAAACCGGAGCAGATCCGGCCCGCGGAACGGGCCGCCGCGCAAAAACCGGACTGGATGCGGCCCACGGAACGGGCCGCCGGGCAAAAACCGGACTGGATCGGAGCCACCGCGCAAAAACCGGACCGGATCCGGCCCGCGGAACGGGCCGCCGCGCAAAAACCGGAGCGGATCGGGGCCGCCGCGCAAAAACCGGAGCGGATCCGGCCCGCGGAACGGGCCGCCGCGCAAAAACCGGAGCGGATCGGGGCCGCCGCGCAAAAACCGGACCGGATCCGGCCCGCGGAACGGGCCGCCGCGCAAAAACCGGAGCGGATCGGGGCCGCCGCGCAAAAACCGGAGCGGATCCAGCCCGCGGAACGGGCCGCCGCGCAAAAACCGGAGCGGATCGGGGCCGCCGCGCAAAAAGCGGAGCGGATCCGGCCCGCAGAACGGGCCGCCGCGCAAAAACCGGACCGGCTCGGGGCAACTGCGCAAAAACCGGAGCGGATCCGGCCCGCGGAACGGGCCGCCGCGCAAAAACCGGAGCGGATCGGGGCCGCCGTGCAAAAACCGGACCGGCTCCGGCCCGCGGAACGGGCTGCCGCACAAAAACTGTACGGGATCGGGGCCGCCGCGCAAAAACCGGACCGGATCCGGCCCGCGGAACGGGCCGCCGCGCAAAAACCGGAGCGGATCGTGGCCGCCGCGCAAAAAGCGGAGCGGATGCGGCCCACGGAACGGGCCGCCGCGCAAAAACCGGAGCGGATCGGGGCCGCCGCGCAAAAACCGGAGCGGATCCGGCCCACGGAACGGGCCACCGCGCAAAAACCGGAGCGGATCGGGCCCGCCGCGCAAAAACCGGAGCGGATCCGGCCCGCGGAACGGGCCGCCGCGCAAAAACCGGAGCGGATCGGGGCCGCCGCGCAAAAACCGGACCGGATCCGGCCCGCGGAACGGGCCGCCGCGCAAAAACCGGACCGTATCGGGGCCGCCGCGCAAAAACCGGACTGGATGCGGCCCGCGGAACGGGCCACCGCGCAAAAACCGGACCGGATCGGAGCCACCGCGCAAAAACCGGAGCGGATCCGGCCCGCGGAACGGGCCGCGGCACAAAAACAGGAGCGGATCGGGGCCGCCGCGCAAAAACCGGAGCGGATCCGGCCCGCGGAACGGGCCGCCGCGCAAAAACCGGACCGGCTCGGGGCCGCCGCGCAAAAACCGGAGCGGATCCGGCCCGCGGAACAGGCCGCGGCGCAAAAACCGGACCGGATCGGGGCCGCCGCGCAAAAACCGGAGCGGATCCGGCCCGCGGAACGGGCCGCCGCGCAAAAACCGGAGCGGATCGTGGCCGCCGCGCAAAAACCGGACCGGATCCAGCCCGCGGAACGGGCCGCCGCGGAAAAACCGGAGCGGATCGGGGCCACCGCGCAAAAACCGGAGCGGATCCGGCCCGCGGAACGGGCCGCCGCGCAAAAACCGGAGCGGATCGGGGCCGCCGCGCAAAAACCGGAGCGGATCCGGCCCGCGGAACGGGCCGCCGCGCAAAAACCGGACCGGATCGGGGCCGCCGTGCAAAAACCGGACCGGCTCCGGCCCGCGGAACGGGCTGCCGCACAAAAACCGGAGCGGATTGGAGCCGCCGCGCAAAAACCGGACCGGATCCGGCCCGCGGAACGGGCCGCCGCGCAAAAACCGGACCGGATCAGGGCCACCGCGCAAAAACCGGAGCGGATCCGGCCCGCGGAAGGGTCCGCCGCGCAAAAACCGGAGTGGATCGGGGCCGCCGCGCAAAAACCGGAGCAGATCCGGCCCGCGGAACGGGCCGCCGCGCAAAAACCGGACTGGATGCGGCCCACGGAACGGGCCGCCGGGCAAAAACCGGACTGGATCGGAGCCACCGCGCAAAAACCGGACCGGATCCGGCCCGCGGAACGGGCCGCCGCGCAAAAACCGGAGCGGATCGGGGCCGCCGCGCAAAAACCGGACCGGATCCGGCCCGCGGAACGGGCCGCCGCGCAAAAACCGGAGCGGATCGGGGCCGCCGCGCAAAAACCGGACCGGATCCGGCCCGCGGAACGGGCCGCCGCGCAAAAACCGGAGCGGATCGGGGCCGCCGCGCAAAAACCGGAGCGGATCCAGCCCGCGGAACGGGCCGCCGCGCAAAAACCGGAGCGGATCGGGGCCGCCGCGCAAAAAGCGGAGCGGATCCGGCCCGCAGAACGGGCCGCCGCGCAAAAACCGGACCGGCTCGGGGCAACTGCGCAAAAACCGGAGCGGATCCGGCCCGCGGAACGGGCCGCCGCGCAAAAACCGGAGCGGATCGGGGCCGCCGTGCAAAAACCGGACCGGCTCCGGCCCGCGGAACGGGCTGCCGCACAAAAACTGTACGGGATCGGGGCCGCCGCGCAAAAACCGGACCGGATCCGGCCCGCGGAACGGGCCGCCGCGCAAAAACCGGAGCGGATCGTGGCCGCCGCGCAAAAAGCGGAGCGGATCCGGCCCACGGAACGGGCCACCGCGCAAAAACCGGATCGGATCGGGGCTGCCGCGCAAAAACCAGAGCGGATCCGGCCCGCGGAACGGGCCGCCGCGCAAAAATCGGACCGGATCGGGGCCGCCGCGCAAAAACCGGAGCGGATCCGGCCCGCGGAATGGGCCGCCGCGCAAAAACCGGAGCGGATCGGGCCCGCCGCACAAAAACCGGAGCGGATCCGGCCCGCGGAACAGGCCGCCGCGCAAAAACCGGAGCGGATCGGGGCCGCCGCGCAAAAACCGGAGCGGATCCGGCCCGCGGAACGAGCCGCCGCGCAAAAACCGGACCGGATCCGGCCCGCGGAAAGGGCCGCGGCACAAAAACCGGACCGGCTCGGGGCCGCCGCGCAAAAACCGGAGCGGATCCGGCCCGCGGAACGGGCTGCCGCACAAAAACCGGACCGGATCGGGGCCGCCGCGCAAAAAGCGGACCGGATCCGGCCCGCGGAACGGGCCGCCGCGCAAAAACCGGACAGGCTCGGGGCCGCCGCGCAAAAACCGGACCGGATCCGGCCCGCGGAACGGGCCGCCGCGCAAAAACAGGACAGGATCGGGGCCGCCGCGCAAAAACCGGAGTGGATCCGGCCCGCGGAACGGGCCGCGGCACAAAAACCGGACCGGATCGGGGCCGCCGCGCAAAAACCGGAGCGGATCGGGGCCGCCGCGCAAAAACTGGACCGGATCCGGCCCGCGGAACGGGACGCCGCGCAAAAACCGGAGCGGATCGGGGCCGCCGCGCAAAAACCGGAGCGGATCGGGGCCGCCGCGCAAAAACTGGACCGGATCCGGCCCGCGGAACGGGACGCCGCGCAAAAACCGGAGCGGATCGGGGCCGCCGCGCAAAAACCGGAGCGGATCCGGCCCGCGGAACGGGCCGCCGCGCAAAAACCGGACCGGATCGGGGCCGCCGCGCAAAAACCGGACCGGATCCGGCCCGCGGAACGGGCCGCCGCTCAAAAACCGGAGCGGATCGGGGCCGCCGCGCAAAAACCGGAGCGGATCCGGCCCGCAGAACGGGCCGCGGCGCAAAAACCGGACCGTATCGGGGCCGCCGCACAAAAACCGGACTGGATGCAGCCCGCGGAACGGGCCACCGCGCAAAAACCGGACCGGATCGGAGCCACCGCACAAAAACCGGAGCGGATCCGGCTCGCGGAACGGGCCGCCGCGCAAAAACCGGACCGGATGGGGGCCTCCGCGCAAAAACCGGAGCGGATCCGGCCCGCGGAACGGGCCGCCGCGCAAAAACCAGAGTGGATCGGGGCCGCCGCGCAAAAACCGGACCGGATCCGGCCCGCGGAACAGGCCGCCGCGCAAAAACCGGACCGGATCGGGGCCGCCGCGCAAAAACCGGACCGGATCCGGCCCGCAGAACGGGCCGCCGCGCAAAAACCGGAGCGGATCGTGGCCGCCGCGCAAAAACCGGACCGGATCCAGCCCGCGGAACGTGCCGCCGCGGAAAAACCGGAGCGGATCGGGGCCGCCGCGCAAAAACCGGACCGGATCCGGCCCGCGGAACGGGCCGCCGCGCAAAAACCGGACCGGCTCGGGGCCGCCGCGCAAAAAGCGGAGCGGATCCGGCCCGCGGAACGGGCCGCCGCGCAAAAACCGGAGCGGCTCGGGGCCGCCGCGCAAAAACCGGAGCGGATCCGGCCCGCGGAACGGGCCGCCGCGCAAAAACCGGAGCGGATCGGGGCCACGGCGCAAAAAGCGGAGCGGATCCGGCCCGCGGAACGGGCCGCCGCGCAAAAACCAGAGTGGATCGGGGCCGCCGCGCAAAAACCGGAGCGGATCCGGCCCGCGGAACGGGCTGCCGCGCAAAAACCGGAGCGGATCGGGGCCGCCGTGCAAAAACCGGACCGGCTCCGGCCCGCGGAACGGGCTGCCGCACAAAAACCGGAGCGGATCGGGGCCGCCGCGCAAAAACCGGAGCGGATCCAGCCCGCGGAACGGGCCGCCGCGCAAAAACCGGAGCGGATCGGGGCCGCCGTGCAAAAACCGGACCGGCTCCGGCCCGCGGAACGGGCTGCCGCACAAAAACTGTACGGGATCGGGGCCGCCGCGCAAAAACCGGACCGGATCCGGCCCGCGGAACGGGCCGCCGCGCAAAAACCGGAGCGGATCGTGGCCGCCGCGCAAAAAGCGGAGCGGATGCGGCCCACGGAACGGGCCACCGCGCAAAAACCGGATCGGATCGGGGCTGCCGCGCAAAAACCAGAGCGGATCCGGCCCGCGGAACGGGCCGCCGCGCAAAAACCGGAGCGGATCGGGGCCGCCGCGCAAAAACCGGAGCGGATCCGGCCCGCGGAATGGGCCGCCGCGCAAAAACCGGAGCGGATCGGGCCCGCCGCACAAAAACCGGAGCGGATCCGGCCCGCGGAACGGGCCGCCGCGCAAAAACCGGAGCGGATCGGGGCCGCCGCGCAAAAACCGGAGCGGATCCGGCCCGCGGAACGAGCCGCCGCGCAAAAACCGGACCGGATCCGGTCCGCGGAAAGGGCCGCGGCACAAAAACCGGACCGGCTCGGGGCCGCCGCGCAAAAACCGGAGCGGATGCGGCCCGCGGAACGGGCTGCCGCACAAAAACTGGACCGGATCGGGGCCGCCGCGCAAAAACCGGACCGGATGCGGCCCACGGAACGGGCCGCCGCGCAAAAACCGGACAGGCTCGGGGCCGCCGCGCAAAAACCGGACCGGATCCGGCCCGCGGAACGGGCCGCCGCGCAAAAACAGGACAGGATCGGGGCCGCCGCGCAAAAACCGGAGCGGATCCGGCCCGCGGAACGGGCCGCGGCGCAAAAACCGGACCGGATCGGGGCCGCCGCGCAAAAACCGGAGCGGATCCGGCCCGCGGAACGGGCCGCCGCGCAAAAACCGGATCGGATCGGGGCCGCCGCGCAAAAAGCGGAGCGGATCCGGCCCGCGGAACGGGCCGCCGCGCAAAAACCGGAGCGGATCGGGGCCACGGCGCAAAAAGCGGAGCGGATCCGGCCCGCGGAACGGGCCGCCGCGCAAAAACCAGAGCGGATCGGGGCCGCCGCGCAAAAACCGGAGCGGATCCGGCCCGCGGAACGGGCCGCCGCGCAAAAACCGGAGCGGATCGGGGCCGCCGTGCAAAAACCGGACCGGCTCCGGCCCGCGGAACGGGCTGCCGCACAAAAACCGGAGCGGATCGGGGCCGCCGCGCAAAAACCGGAGCGGATCCGGCCCGCGGAACGGACTGCCGCGCAAAAACCGGACCGGATCGGGGCCACCGCGCAAAAACCGGAGCGGATCCGGCCCGCGGAACGGGCCGCCGCGCAAAAACTGGACTGGATGCGGCCCACGGAACGGGCCGCCGCGCAAAAACCGGACCGGATCGGAGCCACCGCGCAAAAACCGGAGCGGATCCGGCCCGCGGAACGGGCCGCCGCGCAAAAACCGGAGTGGATCGGGGCCGCCGCGCAAAAACCGGAGCGGATCCGGCCCGCGGAACGGGCCGCCGCGCAAAAACCGGACCGGATCGGGGCCGCCGCGCAAAAACCGGACCGGATCCGGCCCGCAGAACGGGCCGCCGCGCAAAAACCGGACAGGCTCGGGGACGCCGCGCAAAAAGCGGAGCGGATCCGGCCCGCGGAACTGGCCGCCGCGCAAAAACCGGAGCGGCTCGGGGCAACTGCGCAAAAACCGGACCGGATCCGGCCCGCGGAACGGGCCGCCGCGCAAAAACCGGACCGGATCGGGGCCGCCGTGCAAAAACCGTACAGGCTCGAGGCCCGCGGAACGGGCTGCCGCACAAAAACCGGACCAGATCGGGGCCGCCGCGCAAAAACCGGAGCGGATCCGGCCCGCGGAACGGGCCACCGCGCAAAAATCGGACCGGATCGGGGCCGCCGCGCAAAAACCGGAGCGGATGCGGCCCGCGGAACGGGCCGCCGCGCAAATATCGGACCGGATCGGAGCCACCGCGCAAAAACCGGATCGGATCCGGCCCGCGGAACGGGCCGCCGCGCATAGACCGGACCGGCTCGTGGCCGCCGCGCAAAAACCGGAGCGGATGCGGCCCACGGAACGGGCCGCCGCGCAAAAACCGGAGCGGATCGGGGCCGCCGCGCAAAAACCGGACCGGATCCGGCCCACGGAACGGGCCACCGCGCAAAAACCGGATCGGATCGGGGCCGCCGCGCAAAAACCGGATCGGATCCGGCCCGCGGAACGGGCCGCCGCGCAAAAATCGGACCGGATCGGGGCCGCCGCGCAAAAACCGGACCGGATCCGGCCCGCGGAACGGGCCGCCGCGCAAAAACCGGAGCGGATCGGGGCCGCCGCGCAAAAACCGGAGCGGATCCGGCCCGCGGAACGGGCCGCCGCGCAAAAACCGGAGCGGATCCGGCCCGCGGAACGGGCCGCCGCGCAAATATCGGACCGGATCGGAGCCACCGCGCAAAAACCGGACCGGATCCGGCCCGCGGAACGGGCCGCCGCGCAAAAACCGGACAGGCTCGGGGCCGCCGCGCAAAAACCGGAGCGGATCCGGCCCGCGGAATGGGCCGCCGGGCAAAAACCGGACCGGATCGGAGCCACCGCGCAAAAACCGGAGCGGATGCGGCCCGCGGAACGGGCCGCCGCGCAAAAACCGGACCGGCTCGGGGCCGCCGCGCAAAAACCGGAGCGGATCCGGCCTGCGGAACGGGCCGCCGCGCAAAAACCGGACCGGGTCGGGCCTGCCGCGCAAAAACCGGAGCGGATCCGGCCCGCGGAACGGGCCACCGCGCAAAAACCGGAGCGGATCCGGCCCGCGGAACGGGCCGCCGCGCAAAAACCGGACCGGATCGGAGCCACCGCGCAAAAACCGGAGCGGATGCGGCCCGCGGAACGGGCCGCCGCGCAAAAACCGGACCGGATCGGGGCCGCCGCGCAAAAACCGGAGCGGATCCGGCCCGCGGAACGGGCCGCCGCGCAAAAACCGGACCGGCTCGGGGCCACCGCGCAAAAACCGGATCGGATCCGGCCCGCGGAACGGTCCGCCGCGCAAAAACCAGAGCGGATCGGGGCCTCCGCGCAAAAACCGGACCGGATCCGGCCAGCGGAATGGGCCGCCGCGCAAAAACCGGAGCGGATCGGGGCCACCGCGCAAAAACCGGAGCGGATCCGGCCCGCGGAACGGGCCGCCGCGCAAAAACCGGAGCGGATCGGGCCCGCGGAACGGGCCGCCGCGCAAAAACCGGAGCGGATCGGGGCCGCCGTGCAAAAACCGGACCGGCTCCGGCCCGCGGAACGGGCTGCCGCACAAAAACCGGAGCGGATCGGGGCCGCCGCGCAAAAAGCGGAGCGGATCCGGCCCGCGGAACGGGCCGCCGGGCAAAAACCGGACCGGATCGGGGCCACCGCGCAAAAACCGGAGCGGATCCGGCCCGCGGAACGGGCCGCCGCGCAAAAACTGGACTGGATGCGGCCCACGGAACGGGCCGCCGCGCAAAAACCGGACCGGATCGGAGCCACCGCGCAAAAACCGGAGCGGATCCGGCCCGCGGAACGGGCCGCCGCGCAAAAACCGGAGTGGATCGGGGCCGCCGCGCAAAAACCGGAGCGGATCAGGCCCGCGGAACGGGCCGCCGCGCAAAAAACCGGACCGGATCGGGGCCGCCGCGCAAAAACCGGACCGGATCCGGCCCGCAGAACGGGCCGCCGCGCAAAAACCGGAGCGGATCGGGGCCGCCGCGCAAAAACCGGACCGGATCCAGCCCGCGGAACGGGCCGCGGCGCAAAAACCGGACAGGCTCGGGGACGCCGCGCAAAAAGCGGAGCGGATCCGGCCCGCGGAACTGGCCGCCGCGCAAAAACCGGAGCGGCTCGGGGCAACTGCGCAAAAACCGGACCGGATCCGGCCCGCGGAACGGGCCGCCGCGCAAAAACCGGACCGGATCGGGGCCGCCGTGCAAAAACCGTACAGGCTCGAGGCCCGCGGAACGGGCTGCCGCACTAAAACCGGACCAGATCGGGGCCGCCGCGCAAAAACCGGAGCGGATCCGGCCCGCGGAACGGGCCACCGCGCAAAAATCGGACCGGATCGGGGCCGCCGCGCAAAAACCGGACCGGATCCGGCCCACGGAACGGGCCACCGCGCAAAAACCGGATCGGATCGGGGCCGCCGCGCAAAAACCGGATCGGATCCGGCCCGCGGAACGGGCCGCCGCGCAAAAATCGGACCGGATCGGGGCCGCCGCGCAAAAACCGGACCGGATCCGGCCCGCGGAACGGGCCGCCGCGCAAAAACCGGAGCGGATCGGGGCCGCCGCGCAAAAACCGGAGCGGATCCGGCCCGCGGAACGGGCCGCCGCGCAAAATCCGGACCGGATCCGGCCCGCGGAAAGGGCCGCGGCACAAAAACCGGACCGGCTCTGGGCCGCCGCGCAAAAACCGGACCGGATCCGGCCCGCGGAACGGGCCGCCGCACAAAAACCGGACAGGCTCGGGGCGGCCGCGCAAAAACCGGAGCGGATCCGGCCCGCGGAATGGGCCGCCGGGCAAAAACCGGAGCGGATCGGAGCCACCGCGCAAAAACCGGAGCGGATGCGGCCCGCGGAACGGGCCGCCGCGCAAAAACCGGACCGGCTCGGGGCCGCCGCGCAAAAAGCGGAGCGGATCCGGCCTGCGGAACGGGCCGCCGCGCAAAAACCGGACCGGCTCGGGGCCGCCGCGCAAAAACCGGAGCGGATCCGGCCTGCGGAACGGGCCGCCGCGCAAAAACCGGACCGGGTCGGGCCTGCCGCGCAAAAACCGGAGCGGATCCGGCCCGCGGAACGGGCCACCGCGCAAAAACCGGAGCGGATCCGGGCCGCGGAACGGGCCGCCGCGCAAAAACCGGACCGGATCGGAGCCACCGCGCAAAAACCGGAGCGGATCCGGCCCGCGGAACGGGCCGCCGCGCAAAAACCGGACCGGATCGGGGCCGCCGCGCAAAAACCGGAGCGGATCCGGCCCGCGGAACGGGCCGCCGCGCAAAAACCGGACCGGCTCGGGGCCACCGCGCAAAAACCGGACCGGATTGGGTCCGCCGCGCAAAAACCGGAGCGGATGCGGCCCGCGGAACGGGCCGCCGCGCAAAAACCGGACCGTATCGGGGCAACTGCGCAAAAACCGGAGCGGATCCGGCCCGCGGAACGGGCCGCCGCACAAAAACCGGACAGGCTCGGGGCCGCCGCGCGAAAACCGGAGCGGATCCGGCCCGCGGAACGGTCCGCCGCGCAAAAACCAGAGCGGATCGGGGCCTCCGCGCAAAAACCGGACCGGATCCGGCCAGCGGAATGGGCCGCCGCGCAAAAACCGGAGCGGATCGGGGCCACCGCGCAAAAAGCGGAGCGGATGCGGCCCGCGGAACGGGCCGCCGCGCAAAAACCGGAGCAGATCGGGGCCGCCGCGCAAAAACCGGAGAGGATCCGGCCCGCGGAATGGGCCGAGGCGCAAAAACCGGACCGGATCGGGGCCGCCGCGCAAAAACCGGAGCGGATCCGGCCCGCGGAACGGGCCGCCGCGCAAAGACCGGACCGGCTCGTGGCCGCCGCGCAAAAACCGGAGCGGATGCGGCCCACGGAACGGGCCGCCGCGCAAAAACCGGAGCGGATCGGGGCCGCCGCGCAAAAACCGGAGCGGATCCGGCCCACGGAACGGGCCACCGCGCAAAAACCGGATCGGATCGGGGCCGCCGCGCAAAAACCGGATCGGATCCGGCCCGCGGAACGGGCCGCCGCGCAAAAATCGGACCGGATCGGGGCCGCCGCGCAAAAACCGGACCGGATCCGGCCCGCGGAACGGGCCGCCGCGCAAAATCCGGACCGGATCCGGCCCGCGGAAAGGGCCGCGGCACAAAAACCGGACCGGCTCGGTGCCGCCGCGCAAAAACCGGACCGGATCCGGCCCGCGGAACGGGCCGCCGCGGAAAAACCGGACAGGCTCGGGGCCGCCGCGCAAAAACCGGAGCGGATCCGGCCCGCGGAACGGGCCGCCGGGCAAAAACCGGACCGGATCGGAGCCACCGCGCAAAAACCGGAGCGGATGCGGCCCGCGGAACGGGCCGCCGCGCAAAAACCGGACCGGCTCGGGGCCGCCGCGCAAAAAGCGGAGCGGATCCGGCCTGCGGAACGGGCCGCCGCGCAAAAACCGGACCGGCTCGGGGCCGCCGCGCAAAAACCGGAGCGGATCCGGCCCGCGGAACGGGCCGCCGCGCAAAAACCGGAGCGGGTCGGGCCTGCCGCGCAAAAACCGGATCGGATCCGGCCCGCGGAACGGTCCGCCGCGCAAAAACCGGAGCGGATCGGGGCCTCCGCGCAAAAAGCGGAGCGGATCCGGCCCGCGGAATGGGCCGCCGCGCAAAAACCGGAGCGGATCGGGGCCACCGCGCAAAAACCGGAGCGGATCCGGCCCGCGGAACGGGCCGCCGCGCAAAAACCGGAGCGGATCGGGGCCGCCGCGCAAAAACCGGAGAGGATCCGGCCCGCGGAATGGGCCGCGGCGCAAAAACCGGACAGGATCGGGGCCGCCGTGCAAAAACCGGACCGGCTCCGGCCCGCGGAACGGGCCGCCGCGCAAAAACCGGAGCGGATGCGGCCCACGGAACGGGCCGCGGCGCAAAAACCGGATCGGATCGGGGCCGCCGCGCAAAAACCGGAGCGGATCCGGCCCGCGGAACGGGCCGCGGCACAAAAACTGGACCGGATCGGGGGCACCGCGCAAAAAGCGGACTGGATCCGGCCCGCGGAACGGGCCGCCGCGCAAAAACCGGAGCGGATCGGGGCCGCCGTGCAAAAACCGGAGCGGATCCGGCCCGCGGAACGGGCCGCCGCGCAAAAACCGGAGCGGATCGGGGCCGCCGCGCAAAAACCGGACCGGATCCGGCCCGCGGAACGGGCCGCCGCACAAAAACCGGACAAGATCGGGGCTGCCGCGCAAAAACCGGAGCGGATCGGGGCCGCCGCGCAAAAACCGGACCGGATCCAGCCCACGGAACGGGCCACCGCGCAAAAACCGGAGCGGATGATGCCCGCGGAACGGGCCGCCGCGCTAAAACCGGACCGGATCCGGCCCGCGGAACGGGCAGCCGCGGAAAAACCAGACCGTATCGGGGCCGCCGCGCAAAAACCGGAGCGGATCCGGCCCGCGGAACGGGCCGCCGCGCAAAAACCGGACCGGCTCCGGCCCGCGGAACGAGCTGCCGCACAAAAACCGTACGGGATCGGGGCCGCCGCGCAAAAAGCGGAGCGGATGCGGCCAGCGGAACGGGCCACCGCGCAAAAACCGGACCGGCTCGGGGCCGCCGCGCAAAAACCGGATCGGATCCGGCCCGCGGAACGGGCCGCCGCGCAAAAATCGGACCGGATCGGGGCCGCCGCGCAAAAACCGGACCGGATGCGGCCCGCGGAACGGGCCGCCGCGCAAATATCGGACCGGATCGGAGCCACCGCGCAAAAACCGGATCGGATCCGGCCCGCGGAACGGGCCGCGCAAAAACCGGACCGGATCGGGGCCGCCGCGCAAAAAGCGGAGCGGATCCGGCCCGCGGAACGGGCCGCCGCGGAAAAACCGGAGCGGATCGGGGCCGCCGCGCAAAAAGCGGAGCGGATCCGGACAGCGGAACGGGCCGCCGCGCAAAAACCGGAGCGGATCGGGGCCACCGCGCAAAAACCGGACCGGATGCGGCCCGCGGAATGGGCCGCCGCGCAAAAACCGGACCGGATCGGGGCCGCCGCGCAAAAACCGGAGCGGATCCGGCCCGCGGAACAGGCCACCGCGCAAAAATCGGACCGGATCGGGGCCGCCGCGCAAAATCCGGAGCGGATCCAGCCCGCAGAACGGGCCGCCGCGCAAAAAACGGACCGGCTCGGTGCCGCCGCGCAAAAACCGGAGCGGATCCGGCCCGCGGAACGGGCCGCCGCGCAAAAACCGGACCGGCACGGGGCAACTGCGCAAAAACCGGAGCGGATCCGGCCCGCGGAACGGGCCGCCGCGCAAAAACCGGACCGGATCCGGCCCGCGGAAAGGGCCTCCGGGCAAAAACAGGACCGGATAGGAGCCGCCGCGCAAAAACCGGAGCGGATCCGGCCCGCGGAACGGGCCGCCGCGCAAAAACCGGACAGGATCGGAGCCGCCGCGCAAAAACCGGATCGGATCCGGCCCGCGGAAGGGGCCGCCGCGCAAAAACCGGACAGGATCGGGGCCGCCGCGCAAAAACTGGAGCGGATCCGGCCCGCGGAACGGGCCGCCGCGCAAAAACCGGACCGGCTCGGGGCCGCCGCGCAAAAACCGGAGCGGATCCGGCCCGAGGAACGGGCCGCCGCGCAAAAACCGGACCGGCTCGGGGCCGCCGCGCAAAAACCGGAGCAGATCCGGCCCGCGGAACGGGCCGCCGCGCAAAAACCGGAGCGGATCGGGGCCACCGCGCAAAAACCGGAGCGGATCCGGCCCACGGAACGGGCCGCCGCGCAAAAACCGGAGCGGATCGGGGCCGCCGCACAAAAACCGGAGCGGATCCGGCCCGCGGAACGGGCCGCCGCGCAAAAACCTGACCGTATCGTGGCCGCCGTGCAAAAACCGGACCGGCTCCGGCCCGCGGAACGGGCTGCCGCAAAAAAACCGGAGCGGATCGGGTCCGCCGTGCAAAAACCGGAGCGGATCCGGCCCGCGGAACGGGCAGCCGCGCAAAAACCGGAGCGGATCGGGGCCGCCGCGCAAAAACCGGAGCGGATCCGGCCCGCGGAACGGGCCGCCGCGCAAAAACCGGACAGGATCGGGGCCGCCGCGCAAAAACCGGAGCGGATCCGGCCCGCGGAAGGGGCCGCGGCGCAAAAACCGGACTGGATGCGGCCCACGGAACGGGCCGCCGGGCAAAAACCGGACCGGATCGGAGCCACCGCGCAAAAACCGGAGCGGATCCGGCCCGCGGAACGGGCCGCCTCGCAAAAACCGGAGTGGATCGGGGCCGCCGCGCAAAAACCGGAGCGGATCCGGCCCGCGGAACGGGCCGCCGCGCAAAAACCGGAGCGGATCGGGGCCGCCGCGCAAAAACCGGACCGGATCCGGCCCGCGGAACGGGCCGCCGCGCAAAAACCGGAGCGGATCGGGGCCGCCGCGCAAAAACCGGACCGGATACGGCCCGCGGAACGGGCCGCCGCGGAAAAACCAGACCGGATCGGGGCCGCCGCGCAAAAACCGGACCGGATCCGGCCCGCAAAACGGGCCGCCGCGCAAAAACCGGAGCGGATCGTGTCCGCCGCGCAAAAACCGGAGCGGATCCAGCCCGCGGAACGGGCCGCCGCACAAAAATCGGACCGGATCAGGGCCGCCGCGCAAAAACCGGAGCGGATCGGGGCCGCCGCGCAAAAACCGGAGCGGATCCGGCCCGCGGAACGGGCCGCCGCGCTAAAACCGGACCGGGTCGGGCCTGCCGCGCAAAAACCGGACCGGATCCGGCCCGCGGAAAGGGCCGCCGCGCAAAAACCGGACCGGCTCGGGGCCGCCGCGCAAAAACCGGAGCGGATCCGGCCCGCGGAACGGGCCGCCGCGCAAAAACCGGAGCGGATCGGGGCCACCGCGCAAAAACCGGACCGGCTCCGGCCCGCGGAACGGGCTGCCGCACAAAAACCGGACCGTATCGGGGCCGCCGCGCAAAAACCGGAGCGGATCCGGCCTGCGGAACGGGCCGCCGCGCAAAAACCGGAGCGGATCGGGGACGCCGCGCAAAAACCGGACAGGATCGGGGCCGCCGCGCAAAAACCGGAGCGGATCCGGCCCACGGAACGGGCCGCGGCGCAAAAACCGGACTGGATGCGGCCCGCGGAACGGGCCGCCGCGCAAAAACCGGAGCGGATCGGAGCCACCGCACAAAAACCGGACCGGATCCGGCCCGCGGAACGGGCTGCCGCGCAAAAACCGTACGGGATCGGGGCCGCTGCGCAAAAACCGGACCGGGTCGGGGCTGCCGCGCAAAAACCGGAGCGGATCCGGCCCGCGGAACGGGCCACCGCGCAAAAACCGGAGCGGATCCGGCCCGCGGAACGGGCCGCCGCGCAAAAACCGGACCGGCTCGGGGCCACCGCGCAAAAACCGGATCGGATCCGGCCCGCGGAACGGTCCGCCGCGCAAAAATCGGACCTGATCGGGGCCGCCGCGCAAAAACCGGAGCGGATATTACCCGCGGAACGGGCCGCCGCACAAAAACCGGAGCGGCTCGGGGCCGCCGCGCAAAAACCGGATCGGATCCGGCCCGCGGAACGGTCCGCCGCGCAAAAATCGGACCTGATCGGGGCCGCCGCGCAAAAACCGGACCGGATCCGGCCCGCGGAATGGGCCGCCGCGCAAAAACCGGACCGGATCGGGGCCACCGCGCAAAAACCGGAGCGGATCCGGCCCGCGGAACGGGCCGCCGCGCAAAAACGGGAGCGGATCGGGGCCGCCGCGCAAAAACCGGAGAGGATCCGGCCCGCGGAATGGGCCGCGGCGCAAAAACCGGACAGGATCGGGGCCGCCGTGCAAAAACCGGACCGGCTCCGGCCCGCGGAACGGGCCGCCGCGCAAAAACCGGACCGGATGCGGCCCACGGAACGGGCCGCCGGGCAAAAACCGGAGCGGATCGGGGCCGCCGCGCAGAAACCGGAGCGGATCCGGCCCGCGGAACGGGCCGCCGCGCAAAAACCGGACCGGATCGGGGCCGCCGTGCAAAAACCGGAGCAGATCCGGCCCGCGGAACGGGCCGCCGCGCAAAAACCGGAGCGGATCGGGGCCGCCGCGCAAAAACCGGACCGGATCCGGCCCGCGGAACGGGCCGCCACACAAAAACCGGACAGGATCGGGGCTGCCGCGCAAAAACCGGAGCGGATCGGGGCCTCCGCGTAAAAACCGGAGCGGATCCGGCCCGCGGAACGGGCCGCCGCGCAAAAACCGGAGCGGATCGGGGCCGCCGCGCAAAAACCGGAGCGGATGCGGCCCGCGGAACGGGCCACCGCGCAAAAACCGGAGCGGATGATGCCCGCGGAACGGGCCGCCGCGCAAAAACCGGACCGGCTCGGGGCCGCCGCGCAAAAACCGGAGCGGATCTGGCCCGCGGAACGGGCTTCCGCGCACAAAAACCGGACCGGCTCGGGGCCGCCGCGCAAAAACCGGAGCGGATCCGGCCCGCGGAACAGGCCGCCTCGCAAAAATCGGACCGGATCGGGGCCGCCGCGCAAAAACCGGACCGGATCCGGCCCGCGGAACGGGCCGCCGCGGAAAAACCAGACCGTATCAGGGCCACCGCGCAAAAACCGGAGCGGATCCGGCCCGCGGAACGGGCCGCCGCGCAAAAACCGGACCGGCTCGGGGCAACTGCGCAAAAACCGGACCGGATCCGGCCCGCGGAACGGGCCGCCGTGCAAAAACCGGAGCGGATCGGGGCCGCCGCGCAAAAACCGGACCGGATCCGGCCCGCGGAACGGGCCGCCGCACAAAAACCGTACGGGATCGGGGCCGCCGCGCAAAAACCGGACCGCATCCGGCCCGCGGAACGGGCCGCCGCGCAAAAACCGGAGCGGATCGGGGCCGCCGCGCAAAAACCGGACCGGATCCGGCCCGCGGAACGGGCCGCCACACAAAAACCGGACAGGATCGGGGCTGCCGCGCAAAAACCGGAGCGGATCGGGGCCTCCGCGTAAAAACCGGAGCGGATCCGGCCCGCGGAACGGGCCGCCGCGCAAAAACCGGAGCGGATCGGGGCCGCCGCGCAAAAACCGGAGCGGATGCGGCCCGCGGAACGGGCCACCGCGCAAAAACCGGAGCGGATGATGCCCGCGGAACGGGCCGCCGCGCAAAAACCGGACCGGCTCGGGGCCGCCGCGCAAAAACCGGAGCGGATCTGGCCCGCGGAACGGGCTGCCGCGCACAAAAACCGGACCGGCTCGGGGCCGCCGCGCAAAAACCGGAGCGGATCCGGCCCGCGGAACAGGCCGCCTCGCAAAAATCGGACCGGATCGGGGCCGCCGCGCAAAAACCGGACCGGATCCGGCCCGCGGAACGGGCCGCCGCGGAAAAACCAGACCGTATCAGGGCCACCGCGCAAAAACCGGAGCGGATCCGGCCCGCGGAACGGGCCGCCGCGCAAAAACCGGACCGGCTCGGGGCAACTGCGCAAAAACCGGACCGGATCCGGCCCGCGGAACGGGCCGCCGCGCAAAAACCGGAGCGGATCGGGGCCGCCGCGCAAAAACCGGACCGGATCCGGCCCGCGGAACGGGCCGCCGCACAAAAACCGTACGGGATCGGGGCCGCCGCGCAAAAACCGGACCGCATCCGGCCCGCGGAACGGGCCACCGCGCAAAAACCGGACCGGATCGGGGCCGCCGCGCAAAAACCGGAGCGGATCCGGCCCGCGGAACGGGCCGCCGCGCAAAAATCGGACCGGATCGGGGCCGCCGCGCAAAAACCGGACCGGCTGCGGCCCGCGGAACGGGCCGCCGTGCAAATATCGGACCGGATCGGAGCCACCGCGCAAAAACCGGATCGGATCCGGCCCGCGGAACGGGCCGCCGCGCAAAAACCGGAGCGGATCGGGGCCGCCGCGCAAAAACTGGACCGGATACGGCCCGCGGAACGGGCCGCCGCGCAAAAACCGGAGCGGATCGGGGCCGCCGCGCAAAAACCGGACCGGATCCGGCCCGCGGAACGGGCCGCCGCGCAAAAACCGGACCGGCTCGGGGCCGCCGCGCAAAAACTGGACCGGATCCGGCCCGCGGAACGGGCCGCCGCGCAAAAACCGGAGCGGATCGGGGCCGCCGCGCAAAAACCGGACCGGATCCGGCCCGCGGAACGGGCCGCCGCGCAAAAACCGGAGCGGATCGGGGCCGCCGCGCAAAAACCGGATCGGATCCGGCCCGCGGAACAGGCGGCCGCGCAAAAATCGGACCGGATCGGGGCCGCCGCGCAAAAACCGGAGCGGATGCGGCCCGCGGAACGGGCTGCCGCGCACAAAAACCGGACCGGCTCGGGGCCGCCGCTCAAAAACCGGAGCGGATCCGGCCCGCGGAACAGGCCGCCTCGCAAAAATCGGACCGGATCGGGGCCGCCGCGCAAAAACCGGACCGGATCCGGCCCGCGGAACGGGCCGCCGCGGAAAAACCAGACCATATCAGGGCCACCGCGCAAAAACCGGAGCGGATCCGGCCCGCGGAACGGGCCGCCGCGCAAAAACCGGACCGGCTCGGGGCAATTGCGCAAAAACCGGACCGGATCCGGCCCGCGGAACGGGCCGCCGCGCAAAAACCGGAGCGGATCGGGGCCGCCGCGCAAAAACCGGACCGGATCCGGCCCGCGGAACGGGCTGCCGCACAAAAACCGTACGGGATCGGGGCCGCCGCGCAAAAACCGGACCGCATCCGGCCCGCGGAACGGGCCACCGCGCAAAAACCGGAGCGGATCGGGGCCGCCGCGCAAAAACCGGAGCGGATCCGGCCCGCGGAACGGGCCGCCGCGCAAAAATCGGACCGGATCGGGGCCGCCGCGCAAAAACCGGACCGGCTGCGGCCCGCGGAACGGGCCGCCGTGCAAATATCGGACCGGATCGGAGCCACCGCGCAAAAACCGGATCGGATCCGGCCCGCGGAACGGGCCGCGCAAAAACCGGACCGGCTCGGGGCCGCCGCGCAAAAACTGGACCGGATCCGGCCCGCGGAACGGGCCGCCGCGCAAAAACCGGAGCGGATCGGGGCCGCCGCGCAAAAACCGGACCGGATCCGGCCCGCGGAACGGGCCGCCGCGCAAAAACCGGACCGGCTCGGGGCCGCCGCGCAAAAACCGGACCGGATCTGGCCTGCGGAACGGGCCGCCGCGCAAAAACCGGAGCGGATCGGGGCCGCCGCGCAAAAACCGGATCGGATCCGGCCCGCGGAACAGGCGGCCGCGCAAAAATCGGACCGGATCGGGGCCGCCGCGCAAAAACCGGAGCGGATGCGGCCCGCGGAACGGGCCGCCGCGCAAAAATCGGACCGGATCGGGGCCGCCGCGCAAAAACCGGACCGGATGCGGCCCGCGGAACTTCCGCCGAGCAAATATCGGACCGGAGCGGAGCCACCGCGCAAAAACCGGAGCGGATCCGGCCCGCGGAACGGGCCGCCGCGCAAAAACCGGACCGGCTCGGTGCCGCCGCGCAAAAACCGGAGCGGATCCGGCCCGCGGAACGGGCCGCCGCGCAAAAACCGGACCGGATCCGGCCCGCGGAAAGGGCCTCCGGGCAAAAACCGGACCGGATCGGAGCCACCGCGCAGAAACCGGAGCGGATCCGGCCCGCGGAAGGGGCCGCCGCGCAAAAACCGGAGCGGATCGGGGCCGCCGCGCAAAAACTGGAGCGGATCCGGCCCACGGAACGGGCCGCCGCGCAAAAACCGGACCGGCTCGGGGCCGCCGCGCAAAAACCGGAGCGGATGCGGCCCGCGGAACGGGCCGCCGCGCAAAAACCGGACCGGCTCGGGGCCGCCGCGCAAAAACCGGAGCGGATCCGGCCCGCGGAACGGGCCGCCGCGCAAAAACCGGACCGGCTCGGGGCCACCGCGCAAAAACCGGACCGGATTGGGTCCGCCGTGCAAAAACCGGAGCGGATCCGGCCCGCGGAACGGGCCGCCGCGCAAAAACCGGACCGGCTCGGGGCCGCCGCGCAAAAACCGGAGCGGATCCGGCCCGCGGAACGGGCCGCCGCACAAAAACCGGACCGGATCGGGGCCGCCGCGCAAAAACCGGAGCGGATCCGGCCCGCGGAACGGGCCGCCGCGCAAAAATCGGACCGGATCGGGGCCGCCGCGCAAAAACCGGACCGGATCCGGCCCGCGGAATGGGCCGCTGCGCAAAAACTGGAGCGGATCGGGGCCACCGCGCAAAAACCGGACCGGATCCGGCCCGCGGAACGGGCCGCCGCACAAAAACCGGAGCGGATCGGGGCCGCCGCGCAAAAACCGGAGAGGATCCGGCCCGCGGAATGGGCCGCGGCGCAAAAACCGGACAGGATCGGGGCCGCCGTGCAAAAACCGGACCGGCTCCGGCCCGCGGAACGGGCCGCCGCGCAAAAACCGGACCGGATGCGGCCCACGGAACGGGCCGCTGCGCAAAAACCGGAGCGGATCGGGGCCGCCGCGCAAAAACCGGAGCGGATCCGGCCCGCGGAACGGGCCGCCGCGCAAAAACCGGAGCGGATCGGGGCCGCCGTGCAAAAACCGGAGCGGATCCGGCCCGCGGAACGGGCCGCCGCGCAAAAACCGGACCGGCTCGGGGCCGCCGCGCAAAAACCGGACCAGATCCGGCCCGCGGAACGGGCCGCCGCACAAAAACCGGACAGGATCGGGGCTGCCGCGCAAAAACCGGAGTGGATCCGGCCCACGGAACGGGCCGCCGCGCAAAAACCGGAGCGGATCGGGGCCGCCGCGCAAAAACCGGAGCGGATCCGGCCCGCGGAACGGGCCGCCGCGCAAAAACCGGACCGGATCGGGGCCGCCGCGCAAAAACCGGAGCGGATCCGGCCCGCGGAACGGGCCACGGCGCAAAAACCGGACTGGATGCGGCCCACGGAACGGGCCGCCGGGCAAAAACCGGACCGGATCGGAGCCACCGCGCAAAAACCGGAGCGGATCCGGCCTGCGGAACGGGCCGCCGCGCAAAAACCGGAGAGGATCGGGGCCGCCGCGCAAAAACCGGAGCGGATCCGGCCCGCGGAACGGGCCGCCGCGCAAAAACCGGACCGGCTCGGGGCCGCCGCGCAAAAACCGGACCGGATCCGGCCCGCGGAACGGGCCGCCGCGCAAAAACCGGACAGGATCGGGGCCGCCGCGCAAAAACCGGAGCGGATCCAGCCCGCGGAACGGGCCGCCGCGGAAAAACCAGACCGGATCGGGGCCGCCGCGCAAAAACCGGACCGGATCCGGCCCGCAGAACGGGCCGCCGCCCAAAAACCGGAGCGGATCGTGTCCGCCGCGCAAAAACCGGAGCGGATCCAGCCCGCGGAACGGGCCGCCGCGCAAAAACCGGAGCGGATCGGGGCCGCCGCGCAAAAACCGGACCGGATCCGGCCCGCGGAACGGGCCGCCGCGCAAAAAGCGGACCGGGACGGGGCCGCCGCGCAAAAACCGGACAGGATGTGGCCCGCGGAACGGGCCGCCGCGCAAAAACCGGACCGGATCGGGGCCGCCGCGCAAAAACCGGAGCGGATCCGGCCCGCGGAACGGGCCGCCGCGCAAAAACCGGACCGGATCGGGGCCGCCGCGCAAAAAGGGGACCGGATCCGGCCCGCGGAACGGGCTGCCGCGCAAAAACCGGAGCGGATCGGGGCCGCCGCGCAAAAACCGGACCGGGTCGGGGCTGCCGCGCAAAAACCGGAGCGGATCCGGCCCGCGGAACGGGCCACCGCGCAAAAACCGGAGCGGATCCGGCCCGCGGAACGGGCCGCCGCGCAAAAACCGGACCGGCTCGGGGCCACCGCGCAAAAACCGGACCGGATGCGGCCCGCGGAACAGGCCGCCGCGCAAAAACCGGACCGGCTCGGGGCCACCGCGCAAAAACCGGACCGGATTGGGTCCGCCGCGCAAAAACCGGAGCGGATGCGGACCGCGGAACGGGCCGCCGCGCAAAAACCGGACCGGCTCGGGGCCGCCGCGCAAAAACCGGAGCGGATCCGGCCCGCGGAACGGGCCGCCGCACAAAAACCGGACCGGCTCGGGGCCGCCGCGCAAAAACCGGAGCGGATCCGGCCCGCGGAACGGGCCGCCGCGCAAAAATCGGACCGGATCGGGGCCGCCGCGCAAAAACCGGAGCGGATGCGGCCCGCGGAATGGGCCGCTGCGCAAAAACTGGAGCGGATCGGGGCCACCGCGCAAAAACCGGACAGGATCCGGCCCGCGGAACGGGCCGCCGCGCAAAAACCGGAGCGGATCGGGGCCGCCGCGCAAAAACCGGAGAGGATCCGGCCCGCGGAATGGGCCGCGGCGCAAAAACCGGACAGGATCGGGGCCGCCGTGCAAAAACCGGACCGGCTCCGGCCCGCGGAACGGGCCGCCGCGCAAAAACCGGACCGGATGCGGCCCACGGAACGGGCCGCCGCGCAAAAACCGGATCGGATCGGGGCCGCCGCGCAAAAACCGGAGCGGATCCGGCCCGCGGAACGGGCCGCCGCGCAAAAACCGGAGCGGATCGGGGCCGCCGTGCAAAAACCGGAGCGGATCCGGCCCGCGGAACGGGCCGCCGCGCAAAAACCGGAGCGGATCGGGGCCGCCGCGCAAAAACCGGACCAGATCCGGCCCGCGGAACGGGCCGCCGCACAAAACCCCGACAGGATCGGGGCTACCGCGCAAAAACCGGAGCGGATCCGGCCCACGGAACGGGCCGCCGCGCAAAAACCGGAGAGGATCGGGGCCGCCGCGCAAAAACCGGAACGGATCCGGCCCGCGGAACGGGCCGCCGCGCAAAAACCGGACCGTATCGGGGCCGCCGTGCAAAAACCGGACCGGCTCCGGCCCGCGGAACGGGCTGCCGCAAAAAAACCGGAGCGGATCGGGGCCGCCGCGCAAAAACCGGAGCGGATCCGGCCCGCGGAACGGGCCGCCGCGCAAAAACCGGACAGGATCGGGGCCGCCGCGCAAAAACCGGAGCGGATCCGGCCCGCGGAACGGGCCGCGGCGCAAAAACCGGACTGGATGCGGCCCACGGAACGGGCCGCCGGGCAAAAACCGGACCGGATCGGAGCCACCGCGCAAAAACCGGAGCGGATCCGGCCTGCGGAACGGGCCGCCGCGCAAAAACCGGAGAGGATCGGGGCCGCCGCGCAAAAACCGGAGCGGATCCGGCCCGCGGAACGGGCAGCCGCGCAAAAACCGGAGCGGATCGGGGCCGCCGCGCAAAAACCGGACCGGATCCGGCCCGCGGAACGGGCCGCCGCGCAAAAACCGGACAGGATCGGGGCCGCCGCGCAAAAACCGGACCGGATCCAGCCCGCGGAACGGGCCACCGCGCAAAAACCGGACCGGATTGGGTCCGCCGCGCAAAAACCGGAGCGGATGCGGCGCGCGGAACGGGCCGCCGCGCAAAAACCGGACCGGCTCGGGGCCGCCGCGCAAAAACCGGAGCGGATCCAGCCCGCGGAACGGGCCGCCGCACAAAAACCGGACAGGCTCGGGGCCGCCGCGCAAAAACCGGAGCGGATCCGGCCCGCGGAACGGGCCGCCGCGCAAAAATCGGACCGGATCGGGGCCGCCGCGCAAAAACCGGACCGGATCCGGCCCGCGGAATGGGCCGCTGCGCAAAAACTGGAGCGGATCGGGGCTACCGCGCAAAAACCGGACCGGATCCGGCCCGCGGAACGGGCCGCCGCGCAAAAACCGGAGCGGATCGGGGCCGCCGCGCAAAAACCGGAGAGGATCCGGCCCGCGGAATGGGCCGCGGCGCAAAAACCGGACAGGATCGGGGCCGCCGTGCAAAAACCGGACCGGCTCCGGCCCGCGGAACGGGCCGCCGCGCAAAAAACGGAGCGGATCCGGCCCGCGGAACGGGCCGCCGCGCAAAAACCGGACAGGATCGGGGCCGCCGCGCAAAAACCGGAGCGGATCCGGCCCGCGGAACGGGCCGCCGCGCAAAAACCGGAGCGGATCGGGGCCGCCGCGCAAAAACCGGACCGGATCCGGCCCACGGAACGGGCCGCCGCGCAAAAACCGGACCGTATCGGGGCCGCCGTGCAAAAACCGGACCGGCTCCGGCCCGCGGAACGGGCTGCCGCAAAAAAACCGGAGCGGATCGGGGCCGCCGCGCAAAAACCGGAGCGGATCCGGCCCGCGGAACGGGCCGCCGCGCAAAAACCGGACAGGATCGGGGCCGCCGCGCAAAAACCGGAGCGGATCCGGCCCGCGGAACGGGCCGCGGCGCAAAAACCGGACTGGATCCGGCCCACGGAACGGGCCACCGGGCAAAAACCGGACCGGATCGGAGCCACCGCGCAAAAACCGGAGCGGATCCGGCCTGCGGAACGGGCCGCCGCGCAAAAACCGGAGAGGATCGGGGCCGCCGCGCAAAAACCGGAGCGGATCCGGCCCGCGGAACGGGCAGCCGCGCAAAAACCGGAGCGGATCGGGGCCGCCGCGCAAAAACCGGACCGGATCCGGCCCGCGGAACGGGCCGCCGCGCAAAAACCGGACAGGATCGGGGCCGCCGCGCAAAAACCGGAGCGGATCCAGCCCGCGGAACGGGCCGCCGCGGAAAAACCAGACCGGATCGGGGCCGCCGCGCAAAAACCGGACCGGATCCGGCCCGCAGAACGGGCCGCCGCGCAAAAACCGGACCGGGTCGGGGCCGCCGCGCAAAAACCGGAGCGGATCCGGCCCGCGGAACGGGCCGCCGCGCAAAAACCGGAGCGGATCCGGCCCGCGGAACGGGCCGCCGCGCAAAAACCGGACCGTATCGGGGCCGCCGCGCAAAAACCGGAGCGGATCCGGCCCGCGGAACGGGCCGCCGCGGAAAAACCGGACAGGCTCGGGGCCGCCGCGCAAAAACCGGACCGGCTCCGGCCCGCGGAACGGGCTGCCGCACAAAAACCGGAGCGGATCGGGGCCGCCGCGCAAAAACCGGAGCGGATCCGGCCCGCGGAACGGGCCGCCGCGCAAAAACCGGACCGGCTCGGGGCCACCGCGCAAAAATCGGACCGGATTGGGTCCGCCGCGCAAAAACCGGACCGGCTCGGGGCCGCCGCGCAAAAACCGGATCGGATCCGGCCCGCGGAAGGGGCCGCCGCACAAAAACCGGACCGGATGCGGCCCACGGAACGGGCCGCCGCGCAAAAACCGGATCGGATCGGGGCCGCCGCGCAAAAACCGGAGCGGATCCGGCCCGCGGAACGGGCCGCCGCGCAAAAACCGGAGCGGATCGGGGCCGCCGTGCAAAAACCGGAGCGGATCCGGCCCGCGGAACGGGCCGCCGCGCAAAAACCGGACAGGCTCGAGGCCGCCGCGCAAAAAACGGACCAGATCCGGCCCGCGGAACGGGCCGCCGCACAAAAACCGGACAGGATCGGGGCTGCCGCGCAAAAACCGGAGCGGATCGGGGCCTCCGCGCAAAAACCGGAGTGGATCCGGCCCGCAGAACGGGCCGCCGCGCAAAAACCGGAGCGGATCGGGGCCGCCGCGCAAAAACCGGAGCGGATCCGGCCCGCGGAACGGGCCGCCGCACAAAAACCGGACCGGATCGGGGCCGCCGCGCAAAAACCGGAGCGGATCCGGCCCGCGGAACGGGCCGCCGCGCAAAAATCGGACCGGATCGGGGCCGCCGCGCAAAAACCGGACCGGATCCGGCCCGCGGAATGGGCCGCTGCGCAAAAACTGGAGCGGATCGGGGCCACCGCGCAAAAACCGGACCGGATCCGGCCCGCGGAACGGGCCGCCGCGCAAAAACCGGAGCGGATCGGGGCCGCCGCGCAAAAACCGGAGAGGATCCGGCCCGCGGAATGGGCCGCGGCGCAAAAACCGGACAGGATCGGGGCCGCCGTGCAAAAACCGGACCGGCTCCGGCCCGCGGAACGGGCCGCCGCGCAAAAACCGGACCGGATGCGGCCCACGGAACGGGCCGCTGCGCAAAAACCGGAGCGGATCGGGGCCGCCGCGCAAAAACCGGAGCGGATCCGGCCCGCGGAACGGGCCGCCGCGCAAAAACCGGAGCGGATCGGGGCCGCCGTGCAAAAACCGGAGCGGATCCGGCCCGCGGAACGGGCCGCCGCGCAAAAACCGGACCGGCTCGGGGCCGCCGCGCAAAAACCGGACCAGATCCGGCCCGCGGAACGGGCCGCCGCACAAAAACCGGACAGGATCGGGGCTGCCGCGCAAAAACCGGAGCGGATCCGGCCCACGGAACGGGCCGCCGCGCAAAAACCGGAGCGGATCGGGGCCGCCGCGCAAAAACCGGAGCGGATCCGGCCCGCGGAACGGGCCGCCGCGCAAAAACCGGAGCGGATCGTGTCCGCCGCGCAAAAACCGGAGCGGATCCGGCCCGCGGAACGGGCCACGGCGCAAAAACCGGACTGGATGCGGCCCACGGAACGGGCCGCCGGGCAAAAACCGGACCGGATCGGAGCCACCGCGCAAAAACCGGAGCGGATCCGGCCTGCGGAACGGGCCGCCGCGCAAAAACCGGAGAGGATCGGGGCCGCCGCGCAAAAACCGGAGCGGATCCGGCCCGCGGAACGGGCCGCCGCGCAAAAACCGGAGCGGATCGGGGCCGCCGCGCAAAAACCGGACCGGATCCGGCCCGCGGAACGGGCCGCCGCGCAAAAACCGGACAGGATCGGGGCCGCCGCGCAAAAACCGGAGCGGATCCGGCCCGCGGAACGGGCCGCCGCGGAAAAACCAGACCGGATCGGGGCCGCCGCGCAAAAACCGGACCGGATCCGGCCCGCAGAACGGGCCGCCGCCCAAAAACCGGAGCGGATCGTGTCCGCCGCGCAAAAACCGGAGCGGATCCAGCCCGCGGAACGGGCCGCCGCGCAAAAACCGGAGCGGATCGGGGCCGCCGCGCAAAAACCGGACCGGATCCGGCCCGCGGAACGGGCCGCCGCGCAAAAAGCGGACCGGGACGGGGCCGCCGCGCAAAAACCGGACAGGATGTGGCCCGCGGAACGGGCCGCCGCGCAAAAACCGGACCGGATCGGGGCCGCCGCGCAAAAACCGGAGCGGATCCGGCCCGCGGAACGGGCCGCCGCGCAAAAACCGGACCGGATCGGGGCCGCCGCGCAAAAAGGGGACCGGATCCGGCCCGCGGAACGGGCTGCCGCGCAAAAACCGGAGCGGATCGGGGCCGCCGCGCAAAAACCGGACCGGGTCGGGGCTGCCGCGCAAAAACCGGAGCGGATCCGGCCCGCGGAACGGGCCACCGCGCAAAAACCGGAGCGGATCCGGCCCGCGGAACGGGCCGCCGCGCAAAAACCGGACCGGCTCGGGGCCACCGCGCAAAAACCGGACCGGATGCGGCCCGCGGAACAGGCCGCCGCGCAAAAACCGGACCGGCTCGGGGCCACCGCGCAAAAACCGGACCGGATTGGGTCCGCCGCGCAAAAACCGGAGCGGATGCGGACCGCGGAACGGGCCGCCGCGCAAAAACCGGACCGGCTCGGGGCCGCCGCGCAAAAACCGGAGCGGATCCGGCCCGCGGAACGGGCCGCCGCACAAAAACCGGACCGGCTCGGGGCCGCCGCGCAAAAACCGGAGCGGATCCGGCCCGCGGAACGGGCCGCCGCGCAAAAATCGGACCGGATCGGGGCCGCCGCGCAAAAACCGGAGCGGATCCGGCCCGCGGAATGGGCCGCTGCGCAAAAACTGGAGCGGATCGGGGCCACCGCGCAAAAACCGGACAGGATCCGGCCCGCGGAACGGGCCGCCGCGCAAAAACCGGAGCGGATCGGGGCCGCCGCGCAAAAACCGGAGAGGATCCGGCCCGCGGAATGGGCCGCGGCGCAAAAACCGGACAGGATCGGGGCCGCCGTGCAAAAACCGGACCGGCTCCGGCCCGCGGAACGGGCCGCCGCGCAAAAACCGGAGCGGATGCGGCCCACGGAACGGGCCGCCGCGCAAAAACCAGATCGGATCGGGGCCGCCGCGCAAAAACCGGAGCGGATCCGGCCCGCGGAACGGGCCGCCGCGCAAAAACCGGAGCGGATCGGGGCCGCCGTGCAAAAACCGGAGCGGATCCGGCCCGCGGAACGGGCCGCCGCGCAAAAACCGGAGCGGATCGGGGCCGCCGCGCAAAAACCGGACCAGATCCGGCCCGCGGAACGGGCCGCCGCACAAAAACCGGACAGGATCGGGGCTGCCGCGCAAAAACCGGAGCGGATCCGGCCCACGGAACGGGCCGCCGCGCAAAAACCGGAGAGGATCGGGGCCGCCGCGCAAAAACCGGAACGGATCCGGCCCGCGGAACGGGCCGCCGCGCAAAAACCGGACCGTATCGGGGCCGCCGTGCAAAAACCGGACCGGCTCCGGCCCGCGGAACGGGCTGCCGCAAAAAAACCGGAGCGGATCGGGGCCGCCGCGCAAAAACCGGAGCGGATCCGGCCCGCGGAACGGGCCGCCGCGCAAAAACCGGACAGGATCGGGGCCGCCGCGCAAAAACCGGAGCGGATCCGGCCCGCGGAACGGGCCGCGGCGCAAAAACCGGACTGGATGCGGCCCACGGAACGGGCCGCCGGGCAAAAACCGGACCGGATCGGAGCCACCGCGCAAAAACCGGAGCGGATCCGGCCTGCGGAACGGGCCGCCGCGCAAAAACCGGAGAGGATCGGGGCCGCCGCGCAAAAACCGGAGCGGATCCGGCCCGCGGAACGGGCAGCCGCGCAAAAACCGGAGCGGATCGGGGCCGCCGCGCAAAAACCGGACCGGATCCGGCCCGCGGAACGGGCCGCCGCGCAAAAACCGGACAGGATCGGGGCCGCCGCGCAAAAACCGGACCGGATCCAGCCCGCGGAACGGGCCACCGCGCAAAAACCGGACCGGATTGGGTCCGCCGCGCAAAAACCGGAGCGGATGCGGCGCGCGGAACGGGCCGCCGCGCAAAAACCGGACCGGCTCGGGGCCGCCGCGCAAAAACCGGAGCGGATCCAGCCCGCGGAACGGGCCGCCGCACAAAAACCGGACCGGCTCGGGGCCGCCGCGCAAAAACCGGAGCGGATCCGGCCCGCGGAACGGGCCGCCGCGCAAAAATCGGACCGGATCGGGGCCGCCGCGCAAAAACCGGACCGGATCCGGCCCGCGGAATGGGCCGCTGCGCAAAAACCGGAGCGGATCGGGGCCGCCGCGCAAAAACCGGAGAGGATCCGGCCCGCGGAATGGGCCGCGGCGCAAAAACCGGACAGGATCGGGGCCGCCGTGCAAAAACCGGACCGGCTCCGGCCCGCGGAACGGGCCGCCGCGCAAAAAACGGAGCGGATCCGGCCCGCGGAACGGGCCGCCGCGCAAAAACCGGACAGGATCGGGGCCGCCGCGCAAAAACCGGAGCGGATCCGGCCCGCGGAACGGGCCGCCGCGCAAAAACCGGAGCGGATCGGGGCCGCCGCGCAAAAACCGGACCGGATCCGGCCCACGGAACGGGCCGCCGCGCAAAAACCGGACCGTATCGGGGCCGCCGTGCAAAAACCGGACCGGCTCCGGCCCGCGGAACGGGCTGCCGCAAAAAAAACCGGAGCGGATCGGGGCCGCCGCGCAAAAACCGGAGCGGATCCGGCCCGCGGAACGGGCTGCCGCGCAAAAACCGGACAGGATCGGGGCCGCCGCGCAAAAACCGGAGCGGATCCGGCCCGCGGAACGGGCCGCGGCGCAAAAACCGGACTGGATCCGGCCCACGGAACGGGCCGCCGGGCAAAAACCGGACCGGATCGGAGCCACCGCGCAAAAACCGGAGCGGATCCGGCCTGCGGAACGGGCCGCCGCGCAAAAACCGGAGAGGATCGGGGCCGCCGCGCAAAAACCGGAGCGGATCCGGCCCGCGGAACGGGCAGCCGCGCAAAAACCGGAGCGGATCGGGGCCGCCGCGCAAAAACCGGACCGGATCCGGCCCGCGGAACGGGCCGCCGCGCAAAAACCGGACAGGATCGGGGCCGCCGCGCAAAAACCGGAGCGGATCCAGCCCGCGGAACGGGCCGCCGCGGAAAAACCAGACCGGATCGGGGCCGCCGCGCAAAAACCGGACCGGATCCGGCCCGCAGAACGGGCCGCCGCGCAAAAACCGGACCGGGTCGGGGCCGCCGCGCAAAAACCGGAGCGGATCCGGCCCGCGGAACGGGCCGCCGCGCAAAAACCGGAGCGGATCCGGCCCGCGGAACGGGCCGCCGCGCAAAAACCGGACCGTATCGGGGCCGCCGCGCAAAAACCGGAGCGGATCCGACCGCGGAACGGGCCGCCGCGGAAAAACCGGACAGGCTCGGGGCCGCCGCGCAAAAACCGGACCGGCTCCGGCCCGCGGAACGGGCTGCCGCACAAAAACCGGAGCGGATCGGGGCCGCCGCGCAAAAACCGGAGCGGATCCGGCCCGCGGAACGGGCCGCCGCGCAAAAACCGGACCGGCTCGGGGCCACCGCGCAAAAATCGGACCGGATTGGGTCCGCCGCGCAAAAACCGGAGCGGATGCGGCCCGCGGAACGGGCCGCCGCGCAAAAACCGGACCGGCTCGGGGCCGCCGCGCAAAAACCGGATCGGATCCGGCCCGCGGAAGGGGCCGCCGCACAAAAACCGGACCGGCTCGGGGCCGCCGCGCAAAAACCGGAGCGGATCCGGCCCGCGGAACGGGCCGCCGCGCAAAAATCGGACCGGATCGGGGCCGCCGCGCAAAAACCGGACCGGATCCGGCCCGCGGAATGGGCCGCCGCGCAAAAACTGGAGCGGATCGGGGCCACCGCGCAAAAACCGGACCGGATCCGGCCCGCGGAACGGGCCGCCGCGCAAAAACCGGAGCGGATCGGGGCCGCCGCGCAAAAACCGGAGCGGATCCGGCCCGCGGAACAGGCCGCCTCGCAAAAACCGGACAGGATCGGGGCCGCCGTGCAAAAACCGGACCGGCTCCGGCCCGCGGAACGGGCCGCCGCGCAAAAACCGGACCGGATGCGGCCCACGGAACGGGCCGCCGCGCAAAAACCGGATCGGATCGGGGCCGCCGCGCAAAAACCGGAGCGGATCCGGCCCGCGGAACGGGCCGCCGCGCAAAAACCGGAGCGGATCGGGGCCGCCGTGCAAAAACCGGAGCGGATCCGGCCCGCGGAACGGGCCGCCGCGCAAAAACCGGACAGGCTCGAGGCCGCCGCGCAAAAAACGGACCAGATCCGGCCCGCGGAACGGGCCGCCGCGCAAAAACCGGACAGGATCGGGGCTGCCGCGCAAAAACCGGAGCGGATCGGGGCCTCCGCGCAAAAACCGGAGTGGATCCGGCCCGCAGAACGGGCCGCCGCGCAAAAACCGGAGCGGATCGGGGCCGCCGCGCAAAAACCGGACCGGATCCAGCCCGCGGAACGGGCCACCGCGCAAAAACCGGAGCGGATGATGCCCGCGGAACGGGCCGCCGCGCAAAAACCGGACCGGCTCGGGGCCGCCGCGCAAAAACCGGAGCGGATCCGGCCCGCGGAACAGGCCGCCTCGCAAAAATCGGACCGGATCGGGGCCGCCGCGCAAAAACCGGAGCGGATCCGGCCCGCGGAACGGGCCGCCGCGCAAAAACCGGAGCGGATCGGGGCCGCCGCGCAAAAACCGGACCGGCTCCGGCCCGCGGAACGGGCCGCCGCGCAAATATCGGACCGGATCGGAGCCACCGCGCAAAAACCGGATCGGATCCGGGCCGCGGAACGGGCCGCCGCGCAAAAACCGGACCGGCTCGGTGCCGCCGCGCAAAAACCGGAGCGGATCCGGCCCGCGGAACGGGCCGCCGCGCAAAAACCGGACCGGATCCGGCCCGCGGAAAGGGCCTCCGGGCAAAAACCGGACCGGATAGGAGCCGCCGCGCAAAAACCGGACCGGATCCGACCCGCGGAAGGGGCCGCCGCGCAAAAACCGTACGGGATCGGGGCCGCCGCGCAAAAACTGGAGCGGATCCGGCCCGCGGAACGGGCCGCCGCGCAAAAACCGGACCGGCTCGGGGCCGCCGCGCAAAAACCGGAGCGGATCCGGCCCGCGGAACGGGCCGCCGCGCAAAAACCGGACCGGCTCGGGGCCGCCGCGCAAAAACCGGAGCGGATGCGGCCCGCGGAACGGTCCGCCGCGCAAAAACCGGACCGGCTCGGGGCCGCCGCGCAAAAACCGGAGCGGATCCGGCCCGCGGAACGGGCCGCGGCGCAAAAACCGGACTGGATGCGGCCCACGGAACGGGCCGCCGGGCAAAAACCGGAGCGGATCGGAGCCACCGCGCAAAAACCGGAGCGGATGCGGCCCGCGGAACGGGCCGCCGCGCAAAAACCGGAGAGGATCGGAGCCGCCGCGCAAAAACCGGAGCGGATCCGGCCCGCGGAACGGGCCGCCGCGCAAAAACCGGACAGGCTCGAGGCCGCCGCGCAAAAACCGGACCGGATCCGGCCCGCGGAACGGGCCGCCGCGCAAAAACCGGACAGGATCGGGGCCGCCGCGCAAAAACCGCAGCGGATCCAGCCCGCGGAACGGGCGGCCGTGGAAAAACCAGACCGGCTCGGGGCCGCCGCGCAAAAACCGGACCGGATCCGGCCCGCAGAACGGGCCGCCGCGCAAAAACCGGAGCGGATCGTGTCCGCCGCGCAAAAACCGGACCGGATCCAGCCCGCGGAACGGGCCGCCGCGCAAAAACCGGACCGGATCGGGGCCGCCGCGCAAAAACCGGAGCGGATCCGGCTGTGGAACGTGCCGCCGCGCAAAAACCGGACCGGGTCGGGGCCGCCGCGCAAAAACCGGACCGGATCCGGCCCGCGGAACGGGCCGCCGCGCAAAAACCGGAGCGGATCGGGGCCGCCGCGCAAAAACCGGAGCGGATCCGGCCCGCGGAACGGGCCGCCGCGCAAAAACCGGAGCGGCTCGGGGCCGCCGCGCAAAAACCGGAGCGGATCCGGCCCGCGGAACGGGCCGCCGCGGAAAAACCGGACAGGCTCGGGGCCGCCGCGCAAAAACCGGACCGGCTCCGGCCCGCGGAACGGGCTGCCGCACAAAAACCGGAGCGGATCGGGGACGCCGCGCAAAAACTGGAGCGGATCCGGCCTGCGGAACGGGCCGCTGCGCAAAAACCGGACAGGATCGGGGCCGCCGCGCAAAAAGCGGAGCGGATCCGGCCCGCGGAACGGGCCGCGGCGCAAAAACCGTACGGGATCGGGGCCGCCGCGCAAAAACCGGACCGGGTCGGGGCTGCCGCGCAAAAACCGGAGCGGATCCGGCCTGCGGAACGGGCCACCGCGCAAAAACCGGAGCGGATCCGGCCCGCGGAACGGGCCGCCGCGCAAAAACCGGACCGGCTCGGGGCCACCGCGCAAAAACCGGACCGGATGCGGCCCGCGGAACAGGCCGCCGCGCAAAAACCGGACCGGCTCGGGGCCGCCGCGCAAAAACCGGAGCGGATCCGGCCCGCGGAACGGGCCGCCGCGCAAAAACCGGACTGTATCGGGGCCACCGCGCAAAAACCGGACCGGATTGGGTCCGCCGCGCAAAAACCGGAGCGGATGCGGCCCGCGGAACGGGCCGCCGCGCAAAAACCGGACCGTATCGGGGCCGCCGCGCAAAAACCGGAGCGGATCCGGCCCGCGGAACGGGCCGCCGCACAAAAACCGGACCGGCTCGGGGCCGCCGCGCAAAAACCGGACCGGATCCGGCCCGCGGAACGGGCCGCCGCGCAAAAATCGGACCGGAATGGGGCCGCCGCGCAAAAACCGGAGCGGATGCGGCCCGCGGAACGGGCCGCCGCGCAAAAACTGGAGCGGATCGGGGCCACCGCGCAAAAACCGGACCGGCTCGGGCCCGCGGAACGGGCCGCCGCGCAAAAACCGGACCGGATGCGGCCCACGGAACGGGCCGCCGCGCAAAAACCGGATCGGATCGGGGCCGCCGCGCAAAAACCGGAGCGGATCCGGCCCGCGGAACGGGCCGCCGCGCAAAAACCGGAGCGGATCGGGGCCGCCGCGCAAAAACCGGACAGGATCGGGGCTGCCGCGCAAAAACCGGACCGGATCGGGGCCGCCGCGCAAAAACCGGACCGGATCCAGCGCGCGGAACGGGCCACCGCGCAAAAACCGGAGCGGATGATGCCCGCGGAACGGGCCGCCGCGCAAAAACCGGACCGGCTCGGGGCCGCCGCGCAAAAACCGGAGCGGATCCGGCCCGCGGAACAGGCCGCCTCGCAAAAACCGGACCGGATCGGGGCCGCCGCGCAAAAACCGGACCGGATCCGGCCCGCGGAACGGGCCGCCGCGGAAAAACCGGACAGGCTCGGGGCCGCCGCGCAAAAACCGGACCGGCTCCGGCCCGCGGAACGGGCTGCCGCACAAAAACCGGAGCGGATCGGGGACGCCGCGCAAAAACTGGAGCGGATCCGGCCTGCGGAACGGGCCGCTGCGCAAAAACCGTACAGGATCGGGGCCGCCGCGCAAAAACCGGACCGGATCCGGCCCGCGGAACGGGCCGCGGCGGAAAAACCGGACAGGCTCGGGGCCGCCGCGCAAAAACCGGACCGGCTCCGGCCCGCGGAACGGGCCGCCGCGGAAAAACCGGACAGGCTCGGGGCCGCCGCGCAAAAACCGGACCGGCTCCGACCCGCGGAACGGGCTGCCGCACAAAAACCGGAGCGGATCGGGGACGCCGCGCAAAAACTGGAGCGGATCCGGCCTGCGGAACGGGCCGCTGCGCAAAAACCGTACGGGATCGGGGCCGCCGCGCAAAAACCGGAGCGGATCCGGCCTGCGGAACGGGCCACCACACAAAAACCGGAGCGGATCCGGCCCACGGAACGGGCCGCCGCGCAAAAACCGGACCGGCTCGGGGCCACCGCGCAAAAACCGGACCGGATGCGGCCCGCGGAACAGGCCGCCGCGCAAAAACCGGACCGGCTCGGGGCCGCCGCGCAAAAACCGGAGCGGATCCGGCCCGCGGAATGGGCCGCCGCGCAAAAACCGGACCGTATCGGGGCCACCACGCAAAAACCGGACCGGATTGGGTCCGCCGCGCAAAAACCGGAGCGGATGCGGCCCGCGGAACGGGCCGCCGCGCAAAAACCGGACCGTATCGGGGCCGCCGCGCAAAAACCGGAGCGGATCCGGCCCGCGGAACGGGCCGCCGCACAGAAACCGGACCGGCTCGGGGCCGCCGCGCAAAAACCGGAGCGGCTCCGGCCCGCGGAACGGGCCGCCGCGCAAAAACCGGAGCGGATCGTGGCCGCCGCGCAAAAACCGGACCGGCTCCGGCCCGCGGAACGGGCCGCCGCGCAAATATCGGACCGGATCGGAGCCCCCGCGCAAAAACCGGATCGGATCCGGCCCGCGGAACGGGCCGCCGCGCAAAAACCGGACCGGCTCGGTGCCGCCGCGCAAAAAACGGAGCGGATCCGGCCCGCGGAACGGGCCGCCGCGCAAAAACCGGACCGGATCCGGCCCGCGGAAAGGGCCTCCGGGCAAAAACCGGACCGGATAGGAGCCGCCGCGCAAAAACCGGAGCGGATGCGGCCCGCGGAAGGGGCCGCCGCGCAAAAACCGGACAGGATCGGGGCCGCCGCGCAAAAACTGGAGCGGATCCGGCCCGCGGAACGGGCCGCCGCGCAAAAACCGGACCGGCTCGGGGCCGCCGCGCAAAAACCGGAGCGGATCCGGCCCACGGAACGGGCCGCCGGGCAAAAACCGGACCGGATCGGAGCTACCGCGCAAAAACCGGAGCGGCTCCGGCCCGCGGAACGGGCCGCCGCGCAAATATCGGACCGGATCGGAGCCACCGCGCAAAAACCGGAGCGGATCCGGCCCGCGGAACGGGCCGCCGCGCAAAAACCGGACAGGCTCGAGGCAGCCGCGCAAAAACCGGAGCGGATCCGGCCCGCGGAACGGGCCGCCGCGCAAAAACCGGACAGGATCGGGGCCGCCGCGCAAAAACCCCAGCGGATCCAGCCCGCGGAACGGGCGGCCGCGGAAAAACCAGACCGGCTCGGGGCCGCCGCGCAAAAACCGGACCGGATCCGGCCCGCGGAACGGGCCGCCGCGCAAGAACCGGAGCGGATCGTGTCCGCCGCGCAAAAACCGGAGCGGATCCGGCCCGCGGAACGGGCCGCGGCGCAAAAACCGGACCGGATCGGGGCCGCCGCGCAAAAACCGGAGCGGATCCGGCCCGTGGAACGGGCCGCCGCGCAAAAACCGGACAGGATCGGGGCCGCCGCGCAAAAACCGGAGCGGATCCGGCCCGCGGAACGGGCCGCCGCGCAAAAACCGGAGCGGATCGGGGCCGCCGCGCAAAAACCGGACAGGATCGGGGCCGCCGCGCAAAAACCGGAGCGGATCCGGCCCGCGGAACGGGCCGCCGCGGAAAAACCGGACAGGCTCGGGGCCGCCGCGCAAAAACCGGAGCGGCTCCGGCCCGCGGAACGGGCTGCCGCACAAAAACCGGAGCGGATCGGGGACGCCGCGCAAAAACTGGAGCGGATCCGGCCTGCGGAACGGGCCGCTGCGCAAAAACCGGACAGGATCGGGGCCGCCGCGCAAAAACCGGAGCGGATCCGGCCCGCGGAACGGGCCGCGGCGGAAAAACCGGACAGGCTCGGGGCCGCCGCTCAAAAACCGGACCGGCTCCGGCCCGCGGAACGGGCCGCCGCGGAAAAACCGGACAGGCTCGGGGCCGCCGCGCAAAAACCGGACCGGCTCCGGCCCGCGGAACGGGCTGCCGCACAAAAACCGGAGCGGATCGGGGACGCCGCGCAAAAACTGGAGCGGATCCGGCCTGCGGAACGGGCCGCTGCGCAAAAACCGTACGGGATCGGGGCCGCCGTGCAAAAACCGGACCGGGTCGGGGCTGCCGCGCAAAAACCGGAGCGGATCCGGCCTGCGGAACGGGCCACCGCGCAAAAACCGGAGCGGATCCGGCCCGCGGAACGGGCCGCGGCGCAAAAACCGGACCGGCTCGGGGCCACCGCGCAAAAACCGGACCGGATGCGGCCCGCGGAACAGGCCGCCGCGCAAAAACCGGACCGGCTCGGGGCCGCCGCGCAAAAACCGGAGCGGATCCGGCCCGCGGAATGGGCCGCCGCGCAAAAACCGGACCGTATCGGGGCCACCGCGCAAAAACCGGACCGGATTGCGTCCGCCGCGCAAAAACCGGAGCGGATGCGGCCCGCGGAACGGGCCGCCGCGCAAAAACCGGACCGTATCGGGGCCGCCGCGCAAAAACCGGATCGGATCCGGCCCGCGGAACGGGCCGCCGCACAGAAACCGGACCGGCTCGGGGCCGCCGCGCAAAAACCGGACCGGATCCGGCCCGCGGAACGGGCCGCCGCGCAAAAATCGGACCGGAATGGGGCCGCCGCGCAAAAACCGGACCGGATCCGGCCCGCGGAATGGGCCGCCGCGCAAAAACTGGAGCGGATCGGGGCCACCGCGCAAAAACCGGAGCGGATCCGGCCCGCGGAACGGGCCGCCGCGCAAAAACCGGAGCGGATCGGGGCCGCCGCGCAAAAACCGGAGCGGATGCGGCCCGCGGAATGGGCCGCGGCGCAAAAACCGGACAGGATCGGGGCCGCCGTGCAAAAACCGGACCGGCTCGGGCCCGCGGAACGGGCCGCCGCGCAAAAACCGGACCGGATGCGGCCCACGGAACGGGCCGCCGCGCAAAAACCGGATAGGATCGGGGCCGCCGCGCAAAAACCGGAGCGGATCCGGCCCGCGGAACGGGCCGCCGCGCAAAAACCGGACCGGATCGGGGCCGCCGTGCAAAAACCGGAGCGGATCCGGCCCGCGGAACGGGCCGCCGCGCAAAAACCGGACCGGCTCGGGGCCGCCGCGCAAAAACCGGACCAGATCCGGCCCGCGGAACGGGCCGCCGCACAAAAACCGGACAGGATCGGGGCTGCCGCGCAAAAACCGGAGCGGATCGGGGCCTCCGCACAAAAACCGGAGCGGATCCGGCCCGCAGAACGGGCCGCCGCGCAAAAACCGGAGCGGATCCGGCCCGCGGAACGGGCCGCCGCACAAAAACCGGCCCGGCTCGGGGCCGCCGCGCAAAAACCGGAGCGGCTCCGGCCCGCGGAACGGGCCGCCGCGCAAAAATCGGACCGGATCGGGGCCGCCGCGCAAAAACCGGACCGGATCCGGCCCGCGGAATGGGCCGCCGCGCAAAAACTGGAGCGGATCGGGGCCACCGCGCAAAAAGCGGAGCGGATCCGGCCCGCGGAACGGGCCGCCGCGCAAAAACCGGAGCGGATCGGGGCCGCCGCTCAAAAACCGGAGAGGATCCGGCCCGCGGAATGGGCCGCGGCGCAAAAACCGGACAGGATCGGGGCCGCCGTGCAAAAACCGGACCGGCTCCGGCCCGCGGAACGGGCCGCCGCGCAAAAACCGGACCGGATGCGGCCCACGGAACGGGCCGCCGCGCAAAAACCGGAGCGGATCGGGGCCGCCGCGCAAAAACCGGACCAGATCCGGCCCGCGGAACGGGCCGCCGCACAAAAACCGGACAGGATCGGGGCTGCCGCGCAAAAACCGGAGCGGATCGGGGCCTCCGCGCAAAAACCGGAGCGGATCCGGCCCGCAGAACGGGCCGCCGCGCAAAAACCGGAGCGGATCGGGGCCGCCGCGCAAAAACCTGACCGGATCCAGCCCGCGGAACGGGCCACCGCGCAAAAACCGGAGCGGATGATGCCCGCGGAACGGGCCGCCGCGCAAAAACCGGACCGGCTCGGGGCCGCCGCGCAAAAACCGGAGCGGATCTGGCCCGCGGAACGGGCTGCCGCGCACAAAAACCGGACCGGCTCGGGGCCGCCGCGCAAAAACCGGAGCGGATCCGGCCGCGGAACAGGCCGCCTCGCAAAAATCGGACCGGATCGGGGCCGCCGCGCAAAAACCGGAGCGGATGCGGCCCGCGGAACGGGCCGCCGCGCAAAAACCGGACCGGATCGGGGCCGCCGCGCAAAAACCGGACCGGCTCCGGCCCGCGGAACGGGCCGCCGCGCAAATATCGGACCGGATCGGAGCCACCGCGCAAAAACCGGATCGGATCCGGCCCGCGGAACGGGCCGCCGCGCAAAAACCGGACCGGCTCGGGGCCGCCGCGCAAAAACCGGAGCGGATCCGGCCCGCGGAATGGGCCGCCGCGCAAAAACCGGAGCGGATGCGGCCCGCGGAACGGGCCGCTGCGCAAAAACCGGACCGTATCGGGGCCGCCGCGCAAAAACCGGAGCGGATCCGGCCCGCGGAACGGGCCGCCGCGCAAAAACCGGACCGGCTCGGGGCCGCCGCGCAAAAACCGGACCGGATCCGGCCCGCGGAACGGGCCGCCGCGCAAAAATCGGACCGGAATGGGGCCGCCGCGCAAAAACCGGAGAGGATCCGGCCCGCGGAATGGGCCGCGGCGCAAAAACCGGACAGGATCGGGGCCGCCGTGCAAAAACCGGACGGCTCGGGCCCACGGAACGGGCCGCCGCGCAAAAACCGGACCGGATGCGGCCCACGGAACGGGCCGCTGCGCAAAAACCGGACCGGATCGGGGCCGCCGTGCAAAAACCGGAGCGGATCCGGCCCGCGGAACGGGCCGCCACGCAAAAACCGGAGCGGATCGGGGCCGCCGCGCAAAAACCGGACCAGATCCGGCCCGCGGAACGGGCCGCCGCACAAAAACCGGACAGGATCGGGGCTGCCGCGCAAAAACCGGACCGGATCGGGGCCTCCGCGCAAAAACCGGAGCGGATCCGGCCCGCAGAACGGGCCGCCGCGCAAAAACCGGAGCGGATCCGGCCCGCGGAACGGGCCGCCGCACAAAAACCGGAGCGGATCGGGGCCGCCGCGCAAAAACCGGAGCGGATCCGGCCCGCGGAACGGGCCGCCGTGCAAAAATCGGACCGGATCGGGGCCGCCGCGCAAAAACCCCAGCGGATCCGGCCCACGGAATGGGCCGCCGCGCAAAAACTGGAGCGGATCGGGGCCACCGCGCAAAAACCGGACCGGATCCGGCCCGCGGAACGGGCCGCCGCGCAAAAACCGGAGCGGATCGGGGCCGCCGCTCAAAAACCGGAGAGGATCCGGCCCGCGGAATGGGCCGCGGCGCAAAAACCGGACAGGATCGGGGCCGCCGTGCAAAAACCGGACCGGCTCCGGCCCGCGGAACGGGCCGCCGCGCAAAAACCGGACCGGATGCGGCCCACGGAACGGGCCGCCGCGCAAAAACCGGAGCGGCTCGGGGCCGCCGCGCAAAAACCGGACCAGATCCGGCCCGCGGAACGGGCCGCCGCACAAAAACCGGACAGGATCGGGGCTGCCGCGCAAAAACCGGAGCGGATCGGGGCCTCTGCGCAAAAACCGGAGCGGATCCGGCCCGCAGAACGGGCCGCCGCGCAAAAACCGGAGTGGATCGGGGCCGCCGCGCAAAAACCGGACCGGATCCAGCCCACGGAACGGGCCACCGCGCAAAAACCGGAGCGGATGATGCCCGCGGAACGGGCCGCCGCGCAAAAACCGGAGCGGATCGGGGCCGCCGCGCAAAAACCGGAGCGGATCTGGCCCGCGGAACGGGCTGCCGCGCACAAAAACCGGACCGGCTCGGGGCCGCCGCGCAAAAACCGGAGCGGATCCGGCCCGCGGAACAGGCCGCCTCGCAAAAATCGGACCAGATCGGGGCCGCCGCGCAAAAACCGGAGCGGATGCGGCCCGCGGAACGGGCCGCCGCGCAAAAATCGGACCGGATCGGGGCCGCCGCGCAAAAACCGGACCGGCTCCGGTCCGCGGAACGGGCCGCCGCGCAAATATCGGACCGGATCGGAGCCACCGCGCAAAAACCGGATCGGATCCGGCCCGCGGAACGGGCCGCCGCGCAAAAACCGGACCGGCTCGGTGCCGCCGCGCAAAAACCGGAGCAGATCCGGCCCGCGGAACGGGCCGCCGTGCAAAAACCGGAGCGGATCCGGCCCGCGGAAAGGGCCTCCGGGCAAAAACCGGACCGGATAGGAGCCGCCGCGCAAAAACCGGACCGGATCCGGCCCGCGGAAGGGGCCGCCGCGCAAAAACCGGACAGGATCGGGGCCGCCGCGCAAAAACTGGAGCGGATCCGGCCCGCGGAACGGGCCGCCGCGCAAAAACCGGACCGGCTCGGGGCCGCCGCGCAAAAACCGGAGCAGATCCGGCCCGCGGAACGGGCCGCCGCGCAAAAACCGGACCGGCTCGGGGCCGCCGCGCAAAAACCGGAGCGGATGCGGCCCGCGGAATGGGCCGCCGCGCAAAAACCGGAGCGGATCGGGGCCGCCGCGCAAAAACCGGAGCGAATCCGGCCCGCGGAACGGGCCGCCGCGCAAAAACCGGACAGGATCGGGGCCGCCGCGCAAAAACCGGAGCGGATCCGGCCCGCGGAACGGGCCGCCGCGCAAAAACCGGACTGGATGCGGCCCACGGAACGGGCCGCCGGGCAAAAACCGGACCGGATCGGAGCCACCGCGCAAAAACCGGAGCGGATCCGGCCCGCGGAACGGGCCGCCGCGCAAAAACCGGAGAGGATCGGGGCCGCCGCGCAAAAACCGGAGCGGATCCGGCCCGCGGAACGGGCCGCCGCGCAAAAACCGGAGCGGATCGGGGCCGCCGCGCAAAAACCAAAGCGGATCCGGCCCGCGGAACGGGCCGCCGCGCAAAAACCGGACAGGATCGGGGCCGCCGCGCAAAAACCGCAGCGGATCCAGCCCGCGGAACGGGCCGCCGCGGAAAAACCAGACCGGATCGGGGCCGCCGCGCAAAAACCGGAGCGGATCCGGCCCGCAGAACGGGCCGCCGCGCAAAAACCGGAGCGGATCGGGGCCGCCGTGCAAAAAGCGGAGCGGATCCGGCCCGTGGAACGGGCCGCCGCGCAAAAACCGGACCGGGTCGGGGCCGCCGCGCAAAAACCGGACAGGATCCGGCCCGCGGAACGGGCCGCCGCGCAAAAACCGGAGCGGATCGGGGCCGCCGCGCAAAAAACGGAGCGGATCCGGCCCGCGGAACGGGTCGCCGCGCAAAAACCGGACAGGATCGGGGCCGCCGCGCAAAAACCGGAGCGGATCCGGCCCGCGGAACGGGCCGCCGCGCAAAAACCGGACAGGCTCGGGGCCGCCGCGCAAAAACCGGAGCGGATCGGGGCCGCCGCGCAAAAACCGGATCGGATCCGGCCCGCGGAACAGGCGGCCGCGCAAAAATCGGACCGGATCGGGGCCGCCGCGCAAAAACCGGAGCGGATGCGGCCCGCGGAACGGGCCGCCGCGCAAAAATCGGACCGGATCGGGGCCGCCGCGCAAAAACCGGACCGGATGCGGCCCGCGGAACTTCCGCCGAGCAAATATCGGACCGGAGCGGAGCCACCGCGCAAAAACCGGAGCGGATCCGGCCCGCGGAACGGGCCGCCGCGCAAAAACCGGACCGGCTCGGTGCCGCCGCGCAAAAACCGGAGCGGATCCGGCCCGCGGAACGGGCCGCCGCGCAAAAACCGGACCGGATCCGGCCCGCGGAAAGGGCCTCCGGGCAAAAACCGGACCGGATCGGAGCCACCGCGCAGAAACCGGAGCGGATCCGGCCCGCGGAAGGGGCCGCCGCGCAAAAACCGGAGCGGATCGGGGCCGCCGCGCAAAAACTGGAGCGGATCCGGCCCACGGAACGGGCCGCCGCGCAAAAACCGGACCGGCTCGGGGCCGCCGCGCAAAAACCGGAGCGGATGCGGCCCGCGGAACGGGCCGCCGCGCAAAAACCGGACCGGCTCGGGGCCGCCGCGCAAAAACCGGAGCGGATCCGGCCCGCGGAACGGGCCGCCGCGCAAAAACCGGACCGGCTCGGGGCCACCGCGCAAAAACCGGACCGGATTGGGTCCGCCGTGCAAAAACCGGAGCGGATCCGGCCCGCGGAACGGGCCGCCGCGCAAAAACCGGACCGGCTCGGGGCCGCCGCGCAAAAACCGGAGCGGATCCGGCCCGCGGAACGGGCCGCCGCACAAAAACCGGACCGGATCGGGGCCGCCGCGCAAAAACCGGAGCGGATCCGGCCCGCGGAACGGGCCGCCGCGCAAAAATCGGACCGGATCGGGGCCGCCGCGCAAAAACCGGACCGGATCCGGCCCGCGGAATGGGCCGCTGCGCAAAAACTGGAGCGGATCGGGGCCACCGCGCAAAAACCGGACCGGATCCGGCCCGCGGAACGGGCCGCCGCACAAAAACCGGAGCGGATCGGGGCCGCCGCGCAAAAACCGGAGAGGATCCGGCCCGCGGAATGGGCCGCGGCGCAAAAACCGGACAGGATCGGGGCCGCCGTGCAAAAACCGGACCGGCTCCGGCCCGCGGAACGGGCCGCCGCGCAAAAACCGGACCGGATGCGGCCCACGGAACGGGCCGCTGCGCAAAAACCGGAGCGGATCGGGGCCGCCGCGCAAAAACCGGAGCGGATCCGGCCCGCGGAACGGGCCGCCGCGCAAAAACCGGAGCGGATCGGGGCCGCCGTGCAAAAACCGGAGCGGATCCGGCCCGCGGAACGGGCCGCCGCGCAAAAACCGGACCGGCTCGGGGCCGCCGCGCAAAAACCGGACCAGATCCGGCCCGCGGAACGGGCCGCCGCACAAAAACCGGACAGGATCGGGGCTGCCGCGCAAAAACCGGAGTGGATCCGGCCCACGGAACGGGCCGCCGCGCAAAAACCGGAGCGGATCGGGGCCGCCGCGCAAAAACCGGAGCGGATCCGGCCCGCGGAACGGGCCGCCGCGCAAAAACCGGACCGGATCGGGGCCGCCGCGCAAAAACCGGAGCGGATCCGGCCCGCGGAACGGGCCACGGCGCAAAAACCGGACTGGATGCGGCCCACGGAACGGGCCGCCGGGCAAAAACCGGACCGGATCGGAGCCACCGCGCAAAAACCGGAGCGGATCCGGCCTGCGGAACGGGCCGCCGCGCAAAAACCGGAGAGGATCGGGGCCGCCGCGCAAAAACCGGAGCGGATCCGGCCCGCGGAACGGGCCGCCGCGCAAAAACCGGACCGGCTCGGGGCCGCCGCGCAAAAACCGGACCGGATCCGGCCCGCGGAACGGGCCGCCGCGCAAAAACCGGACAGGATCGGGGCCGCCGCGCAAAAACCGGAGCGGATCCAGCCCGCGGAACGGGCCGCCGCGGAAAAACCAGACCGGATCGGGGCCGCCGCGCAAAAACCGGACCGGATCCGGCCCGCAGAACGGGCCGCCGCCCAAAAACCGGAGCGGATCGTGTCCGCCGCGCAAAAACCGGAGCGGATCCAGCCCGCGGAACGGGCCGCCGCGCAAAAACCGGAGCGGATCGGGGCCGCCGCGCAAAAACCGGACCGGATCCGGCCCGCGGAACGGGCCGCCGCGCAAAAAGCGGACCGGGACGGGGCCGCCGCGCAAAAACCGGACAGGATGTGGCCCGCGGAACGGGCCGCCGCGCAAAAACCGGACCGGATCGGGGCCGCCGCGCAAAAACCGGAGCGGATCCGGCCCGCGGAACGGGCCGCCGCGCAAAAACCGGACCGGATCGGGGCCGCCGCGCAAAAAGGGGACCGGATCCGGCCCGCGGAACGGGCTGCCGCGCAAAAACCGGAGCGGATCGGGGCCGCCGCGCAAAAACCGGACCGGGTCGGGGCTGCCGCGCAAAAACCGGAGCGGATCCGGCCCGCGGAACGGGCCACCGCGCAAAAACCGGAGCGGATCCGGCCCGCGGAACGGGCCGCCGCGCAAAAACCGGACCGGCTCGGGGCCACCGCGCAAAAACCGGACCGGATGCGGCCCGCGGAACAGGCCGCCGCGCAAAAACCGGACCGGCTCGGGGCCACCGCGCAAAAACCGGACCGGATTGGGTCCGCCGCGCAAAAACCGGAGCGGATGCGGACCGCGGAACGGGCCGCCGCGCAAAAACCGGACCGGCTCGGGGCCGCCGCGCAAAAACCGGAGCGGATCCGGCCCGCGGAACGGGCCGCCGCACAAAAACCGGACCGGCTCGGGGCCGCCGCGCAAAAACCGGAGCGGATCCGGCCCGCGGAACGGGCCGCCGCGCAAAAATCGGACCGGATCGGGGCCGCCGCGCAAAAACCGGAGCGGATGCGGCCCGCGGAATGGGCCGCTGCGCAAAAACTGGAGCGGATCGGGGCCACCGCGCAAAAACCGGACAGGATCCGGCCCGCGGAACGGGCCGCCGCGCAAAAACCGGAGCGGATCGGGGCCGCCGCGCAAAAACCGGAGAGGATCCGGCCCGCGGAATGGGCCGCGGCGCAAAAACCGGACAGGATCGGGGCCGCCGTGCAAAAACCGGACCGGCTCCGGCCCGCGGAACGGGCCGCCGCGCAAAAACCGGACCGGATGCGGCCCACGGAACGGGCCGCCGCGCAAAAACCGGATCGGATCGGGGCCGCCGCGCAAAAACCGGAGCGGATCCGGCCCGCGGAACGGGCCGCCGCGCAAAAACCGGAGCGGATCGGGGCCGCCGTGCAAAAACCGGAGCGGATCCGGCCCGCGGAACGGGCCGCCGCGCAAAAACCGGAGCGGATCGGGGCCGCCGCGCAAAAACCGGACCAGATCCGGCCCGCGGAACGGGCCGCCGCACAAAACCCCGACAGGATCGGGGCTACCGCGCAAAAACCGGAGCGGATCCGGCCCACGGAACGGGCCGCCGCGCAAAAACCGGAGAGGATCGGGGCCGCCGCGCAAAAACCGGAACGGATCCGGCCCGCGGAACGGGCCGCCGCGCAAAAACCGGACCGTATCGGGGCCGCCGTGCAAAAACCGGACCGGCTCCGGCCCGCGGAACGGGCTGCCGCAAAAAAACCGGAGCGGATCGGGGCCGCCGCGCAAAAACCGGAGCGGATCCGGCCCGCGGAACGGGCCGCCGCGCAAAAACCGGACAGGATCGGGGCCGCCGCGCAAAAACCGGAGCGGATCCGGCCCGCGGAACGGGCCGCGGCGCAAAAACCGGACTGGATGCGGCCCACGGAACGGGCCGCCGGGCAAAAACCGGACCGGATCGGAGCCACCGCGCAAAAACCGGAGCGGATCCGGCCCGCGGAACGGGCCGCCGCGCAAAAACCGGAGAGGATCGGGGCCGCCGCGCAAAAACCGGAGCGGATCCGGCCCGCGGAACGGGCAGCCGCGCAAAAACCGGAGCGGATCGGGGCCGCCGCGCAAAAACCGGACCGGATCCGGCCCGCGGAACGGGCCGCCGCGCAAAAACCGGACAGGATCGGGGCCGCCGCGCAAAAACCGGACCGGATCCAGCCCGCGGAACGGGCCACCGCGCAAAAACCGGACCGGATTGGGTCCGCCGCGCAAAAACCGGAGCGGATGCGGCGCGCGGAACGGGCCGCCGCGCAAAAACCGGACCGGCTCGGGGCCGCCGCGCAAAAACCGGAGCGGATCCAGCCCGCGGAACGGGCCGCCGCACAAAAACCGGACAGGCTCGGGGCCGCCGCGCAAAAACCGGAGCGGATCCGGCCCGCGGAACGGGCCGCCGCGCAAAAATCGGACCGGATCGGGGCCGCCGCGCAAAAACCGGACCGGATCCGGCCCGCGGAATGGGCCGCTGCGCAAAAACTGGAGCGGATCGGGGCTACCGCGCAAAAACCGGACCGGATCCGGCCCGCGGAACGGGCCGCCGCGCAAAAACCGGAGCGGATCGGGGCCGCCGCGCAAAAACCGGAGAGGATCCGGCCCGCGGAATGGGCCGCGGCGCAAAAACCGGACAGGATCGGGGCCGCCGTGCAAAAACCGGACCGGCTCCGGCCCGCGGAACGGGCCGCCGCGCAAAAAACGGAGCGGATCCGGCCCGCGGAACGGGCCGCCGCGCAAAAACCGGACAGGATCGGGGCCGCCGCGCAAAAACCGGAGCGGATCCGGCCCGCGGAACGGGCCGCCGCGCAAAAACCGGAGCGGATCGGGGCCGCCGCGCAAAAACCGGACCGGATCCGGCCCACGGAACGGGCCGCCGCGCAAAAACCGGACCGTATCGGGGCCGCCGTGCAAAAACCGGACCGGCTCCGGCCCGCGGAACGGGCTGCCGCAAAAAAACCGGAGCGGATCGGGGCCGCCGCGCAAAAACCGGAGCGGATCCGGCCCGCGGAACGGGCCGCCGCGCAAAAACCGGACAGGATCGGGGCCGCCGCGCAAAAACCGGAGCGGATCCGGCCCGCGGAACGGGCCGCGGCGCAAAAACCGGACTGGATCCGGCCCACGGAACGGGCCACCGGGCAAAAACCGGACCGGATCGGAGCCACCGCGCAAAAACCGGAGCGGATCCGGCCTGCGGAACGGGCCGCCGCGCAAAAACCGGAGAGGATCGGGGCCGCCGCGCAAAAACCGGAGCGGATCCGGCCCGCGGAACGGGCAGCCGCGCAAAAACCGGAGCGGATCGGGGCCGCCGCGCAAAAACCGGACCGGATCCGGCCCGCGGAACGGGCCGCCGCGCAAAAACCGGACAGGATCGGGGCCGCCGCGCAAAAACCGGAGCGGATCCAGCCCGCGGAACGGGCCGCCGCGGAAAAACCAGACCGGATCGGGGCCGCCGCGCAAAAACCGGACCGGATCCGGCCCGCAGAACGGGCCGCCGCGCAAAAACCGGACCGGGTCGGGGCCGCCGCGCAAAAACCGGAGCGGATCCGGCCCGCGGAACGGGCCGCCGCGCAAAAACCGGAGCGGATCCGGCCCGCGGAACGGGCCGCCGCGCAAAAACCGGACCGTATCGGGGCCGCCGCGCAAAAACCGGAGCGGATCCGGCCCGCGGAACGGGCCGCCGCGGAAAAAACCGGACAGGCTCGGGGCCGCCGCGCAAAAACCGGACCGGCTCCGGCCCGCGGAACGGGCTGCCGCACAAAAACCGGAGCGGATCGGGGCCGCCGCGCAAAAACCGGAGCGGATCCGGCCCGCGGAACGGGCCGCCGCGCAAAAACCGGACCGGCTCGGGGCCACCGCGCAAAAATCGGACCGGATTGGGTCCGCCGCGCAAAAACCGGACCGGCTCGGGGCCGCCGCGCAAAAACCGGATCGGATCCGGCCCGCGGAAGGGGCCGCCGCACAAAAACCGGACCGGATGCGGCCCACGGAACGGGCCGCCGCGCAAAAACCGGATCGGATCGGGGCCGCCGCGCAAAAACCGGAGCGGATCCGGCCCGCGGAACGGGCCGCCGCGCAAAAACCGGAGCGGATCGGGGCCGCCGTGCAAAAACCGGAGCGGATCCGGCCCGCGGAACGGGCCGCCGCGCAAAAACCGGACAGGCTCGAGGCCGCCGCGCAAAAAACGGACCAGATCCGGCCCGCGGAACGGGCCGCCGCACAAAAACCGGACAGGATCGGGGCTGCCGCGCAAAAACCGGAGCGGATCGGGGCCTCCGCGCAAAAACCGGAGTGGATCCGGCCCGCAGAACGGGCCGCCGCGCAAAAACCGGAGCGGATCGGGGCCGCCGCGCAAAAACCGGAGCGGATCCGGCCCGCGGAACGGGCCGCCGCACAAAAACCGGACCGGATCGGGGCCGCCGCGCAAAAACCGGAGCGGATCCGGCCCGCGGAACGGGCCGCCGCGCAAAAATCGGACCGGATCGGGGCCGCCGCGCAAAAACCGGACCGGATCCGGCCCGCGGAATGGGCCGCTGCGCAAAAACTGGAGCGGATCGGGGCCACCGCGCAAAAACCGGACCGGATCCGGCCCGCGGAACGGGCCGCCGCGCAAAAACCGGAGCGGATCGGGGCCGCCGCGCAAAAACCGGAGAGGATCCGGCCCGCGGAATGGGCCGCGGCGCAAAAACCGGACAGGATCGGGGCCGCCGTGCAAAAACCGGACCGGCTCCGGCCCGCGGAACGGGCCGCCGCGCAAAAACCGGACCGGATGCGGCCCACGGAACGGGCCGCTGCGCAAAAACCGGAGCGGATCGGGGCCGCCGCGCAAAAACCGGAGCGGATCCGGCCCGCGGAACGGGCCGCCGCGCAAAAACCGGAGCGGATCGGGGCCGCCGTGCAAAAACCGGAGCGGATCCGGCCCGCGGAACGGGCCGCCGCGCAAAAACCGGACCGGCTCGGGGCCGCCGCGCAAAAACCGGACCAGATCCGGCCCGCGGAACGGGCCGCCGCACAAAAACCGGACAGGATCGGGGCTGCCGCGCAAAAACCGGAGCGGATCCGGCCCACGGAACGGGCCGCCGCGCAAAAACCGGAGCGGATCGGGGCCGCCGCGCAAAAACCGGAGCGGATCCGGCCCGCGGAACGGGCCGCCGCGCAAAAACCGGAGCGGATCGTGTCCGCCGCGCAAAAACCGGAGCGGATCCGGCCCGCGGAACGGGCCACGGCGCAAAAACCGGACTGGATGCGGCCCACGGAACGGGCCGCCGGGCAAAAACCGGACCGGATCGGAGCCACCGCGCAAAAACCGGAGCGGATCCGGCCTGCGGAACGGGCCGCCGCGCAAAAACCGGAGAGGATCGGGGCCGCCGCGCAAAAACCGGAGCGGATCCGGCCCGCGGAACGGGCCGCCGCGCAAAAACCGGAGCGGATCGGGGCCGCCGCGCAAAAACCGGACCGGATCCGGCCCGCGGAACGGGCCGCCGCGCAAAAACCGGACAGGATCGGGGCCGCCGCGCAAAAACCGGAGCGGATCCGGCCCGCGGAACGGGCCGCCGCGGAAAAACCAGACCGGATCGGGGCCGCCGCGCAAAAACCGGACCGGATCCGGCCCGCAGAACGGGCCGCCGCCCAAAAACCGGAGCGGATCGTGTCCGCCGCGCAAAAACCGGAGCGGATCCAGCCCGCGGAACGGGCCGCCGCGCAAAAACCGGAGCGGATCGGGGCCGCCGCGCAAAAACCGGACCGGATCCGGCCCGCGGAACGGGCCGCCGCGCAAAAAGCGGACCGGGACGGGGCCGCCGCGCAAAAACCGGACAGGATGTGGCCCGCGGAACGGGCCGCCGCGCAAAAACCGGACCGGATCGGGGCCGCCGCGCAAAAACCGGAGCGGATCCGGCCCGCGGAACGGGCCGCCGCGCAAAAACCGGACCGGATCGGGGCCGCCGCGCAAAAAGGGGACCGGATCCGGCCCGCGGAACGGGCTGCCGCGCAAAAACCGGAGCGGATCGGGGCCGCCGCGCAAAAACCGGACCGGGTCGGGGCTGCCGCGCAAAAACCGGAGCGGATCCGGCCCGCGGAACGGGCCACCGCGCAAAAACCGGAGCGGATCCGGCCCGCGGAACGGGCCGCCGCGCAAAAACCGGACCGGCTCGGGGCCACCGCGCAAAAACCGGACCGGATGCGGCCCGCGGAACAGGCCGCCGCGCAAAAACCGGACCGGCTCGGGGCCACCGCGCAAAAACCGGACCGGATTGGGTCCGCCGCGCAAAAACCGGAGCGGATGCGGACCGCGGAACGGGCCGCCGCGCAAAAACCGGACCGGCTCGGGGCCGCCGCGCAAAAACCGGAGCGGATCCGGCCCGCGGAACGGGCCGCCGCACAAAAACCGGACCGGCTCGGGGCCGCCGCGCAAAAACCGGAGCGGATCCGGCCCGCGGAACGGGCCGCCGCGCAAAAATCGGACCGGATCGGGGCCGCCGCGCAAAAACCGGAGCGGATCCGGCCCGCGGAATGGGCCGCTGCGCAAAAACTGGAGCGGATCGGGGCCACCGCGCAAAAACCGGACAGGATCCGGCCCGCGGAACGGGCCGCCGCGCAAAAACCGGAGCGGATCGGGGCCGCCGCGCAAAAACCGGAGAGGATCCGGCCCGCGGAATGGGCCGCGGCGCAAAAACCGGACAGGATCGGGGCCGCCGTGCAAAAACCGGACCGGCTCCGGCCCGCGGAACGGGCCGCCGCGCAAAAACCGGAGCGGATGCGGCCCACGGAACGGGCCGCCGCGCAAAAACCAGATCGGATCGGGGCCGCCGCGCAAAAACCGGAGCGGATCCGGCCCGCGGAACGGGCCGCCGCGCAAAAACCGGAGCGGATCGGGGCCGCCGTGCAAAAACCGGAGCGGATCCGGCCCGCGGAACGGGCCGCCGCGCAAAAACCGGAGCGGATCGGGGCCGCCGCGCAAAAACCGGACCAGATCCGGCCCGCGGAACGGGCCGCCGCACAAAAACCGGACAGGATCGGGGCTGCCGCGCAAAAACCGGAGCGGATCCGGCCCACGGAACGGGCCGCCGCGCAAAAACCGGAGAGGATCGGGGCCGCCGCGCAAAAACCGGAACGGATCCGGCCCGCGGAACGGGCCGCCGCGCAAAAACCGGACCGTATCGGGGCCGCCGTGCAAAAACCGGACCGGCTCCGGCCCGCGGAACGGGCTGCCGCAAAAAAACCGGAGCGGATCGGGGCCGCCGCGCAAAAACCGGAGCGGATCCGGCCCGCGGAACGGGCCGCCGCGCAAAAACCGGACAGGATCGGGGCCGCCGCGCAAAAACCGGAGCGGATCCGGCCCGCGGAACGGGCCGCGGCGCAAAAACCGGACTGGATGCGGCCCACGGAACGGGCCGCCGGGCAAAAACCGGACCGGATCGGAGCCACCGCGCAAAAACCGGAGCGGATCCGGCCTGCGGAACGGGCCGCCGCGCAAAAACCGGAGAGGATCGGGGCCGCCGCGCAAAAACCGGAGCGGATCCGGCCCGCGGAACGGGCAGCCGCGCAAAAACCGGAGCGGATCGGGGCCGCCGCGCAAAAACCGGACCGGATCCGGCCCGCGGAACGGGCCGCCGCGCAAAAACCGGACAGGATCGGGGCCGCCGCGCAAAAACCGGACCGGATCCAGCCCGCGGAACGGGCCACCGCGCAAAAACCGGACCGGATTGGGTCCGCCGCGCAAAAACCGGAGCGGATGCGGCGCGCGGAACGGGCCGCCGCGCAAAAACCGGACCGGCTCGGGGCCGCCGCGCAAAAACCGGAGCGGATCCAGCCCGCGGAACGGGCCGCCGCACAAAAACCGGACCGGCTCGGGGCCGCCGCGCAAAAACCGGAGCGGATCCGGCCCGCGGAACGGGCCGCCGCGCAAAAATCGGACCGGATCGGGGCCGCCGCGCAAAAACCGGACCGGATCCGGCCCGCGGAATGGGCCGCTGCGCAAAAACCGGAGCGGATCGGGGCCGCCGCGCAAAAACCGGAGAGGATCCGGCCCGCGGAATGGGCCGCGGCGCAAAAACCGGACAGGATCGGGGCCGCCGTGCAAAAACCGGACCGGCTCCGGCCCGCGGAACGGGCCGCCGCGCAAAAAACGGAGCGGATCCGGCCCGCGGAACGGGCCGCCGCGCAAAAACCGGACAGGATCGGGGCCGCCGCGCAAAAACCGGAGCGGATCCGGCCCGCGGAACGGGCCGCCGCGCAAAAACCGGAGCGGATCGGGGCCGCCGCGCAAAAACCGGACCGGATCCGGCCCACGGAACGGGCCGCCGCGCAAAAACCGGACCGTATCGGGGCCGCCGTGCAAAAACCGGACCGGCTCCGGCCCGCGGAACGGGCTGCCGCAAAAAAAACCGGAGCGGATCGGGGCCGCCGCGCAAAAACCGGAGCGGATCCGGCCCGCGGAACGGGCTGCCGCGCAAAAACCGGACAGGATCGGGGCCGCCGCGCAAAAACCGGAGCGGATCCGGCCCGCGGAACGGGCCGCGGCGCAAAAACCGGACTGGATCCGGCCCACGGAACGGGCCGCCGGGCAAAAACCGGACCGGATCGGAGCCACCGCGCAAAAACCGGAGCGGATCCGGCCTGCGGAACGGGCCGCCGCGCAAAAACCGGAGAGGATCGGGGCCGCCGCGCAAAAACCGGAGCGGATCCGGCCCGCGGAACGGGCAGCCGCGCAAAAACCGGAGCGGATCGGGGCCGCCGCGCAAAAACCGGACCGGATCCGGCCCGCGGAACGGGCCGCCGCGCAAAAACCGGACAGGATCGGGGCCGCCGCGCAAAAACCGGAGCGGATCCAGCCCGCGGAACGGGCCGCCGCGGAAAAACCAGACCGGATCGGGGCCGCCGCGCAAAAACCGGACCGGATCCGGCCCGCAGAACGGGCCGCCGCGCAAAAACCGGACCGGGTCGGGGCCGCCGCGCAAAAACCGGAGCGGATCCGGCCCGCGGAACGGGCCGCCGCGCAAAAACCGGAGCGGATCCGGCCCGCGGAACGGGCCGCCGCGCAAAAACCGGACCGTATCGGGGCCGCCGCGCAAAAACCGGAGCGGATCCGACCGCGGAACGGGCCGCCGCGGAAAAACCGGACAGGCTCGGGGCCGCCGCGCAAAAACCGGACCGGCTCCGGCCCGCGGAACGGGCTGCCGCACAAAAACCGGAGCGGATCGGGGCCGCCGCGCAAAAACCGGAGCGGATCCGGCCCGCGGAACGGGCCGCCGCGCAAAAACCGGACCGGCTCGGGGCCACCGCGCAAAAATCGGACCGGATTGGGTCCGCCGCGCAAAAACCGGAGCGGATGCGGCCCGCGGAACGGGCCGCCGCGCAAAAACCGGACCGGCTCGGGGCCGCCGCGCAAAAACCGGATCGGATCCGGCCCGCGGAAGGGGCCGCCGCACAAAAACCGGACCGGCTCGGGGCCGCCGCGCAAAAACCGGAGCGGATCCGGCCCGCGGAACGGGCCGCCGCGCAAAAATCGGACCGGATCGGGGCCGCCGCGCAAAAACCGGACCGGATCCGGCCCGCGGAATGGGCCGCCGCGCAAAAACTGGAGCGGATCGGGGCCACCGCGCAAAAACCGGACCGGATCCGGCCCGCGGAACGGGCCGCCGCGCAAAAACCGGAGCGGATCGGGGCCGCCGCGCAAAAACCGGAGCGGATCCGGCCCGCGGAACAGGCCGCCTCGCAAAAACCGGACAGGATCGGGGCCGCCGTGCAAAAACCGGACCGGCTCCGGCCCGCGGAACGGGCCGCCGCGCAAAAACCGGACCGGATGCGGCCCACGGAACGGGCCGCCGCGCAAAAACCGGATCGGATCGGGGCCGCCGCGCAAAAACCGGAGCGGATCCGGCCCGCGGAACGGGCCGCCGCGCAAAAACCGGAGCGGATCGGGGCCGCCGTGCAAAAACCGGAGCGGATCCGGCCCGCGGAACGGGCCGCCGCGCAAAAACCGGACAGGCTCGAGGCCGCCGCGCAAAAAACGGACCAGATCCGGCCCGCGGAACGGGCCGCCGCGCAAAAACCGGACAGGATCGGGGCTGCCGCGCAAAAACCGGAGCGGATCGGGGCCTCCGCGCAAAAACCGGAGTGGATCCGGCCCGCAGAACGGGCCGCCGCGCAAAAACCGGAGCGGATCGGGGCCGCCGCGCAAAAACCGGACCGGATCCAGCCCGCGGAACGGGCCACCGCGCAAAAACCGGAGCGGATGATGCCCGCGGAACGGGCCGCCGCGCAAAAACCGGACCGGCTCGGGGCCGCCGCGCAAAAACCGGAGCGGATCCGGCCCGCGGAACAGGCCGCCTCGCAAAAATCGGACCGGATCGGGGCCGCCGCGCAAAAACCGGAGCGGATCCGGCCCGCGGAACGGGCCGCCGCGCAAAAACCGGAGCGGATCGGGGCCGCCGCGCAAAAACCGGACCGGCTCCGGCCCGCGGAACGGGCCGCCGCGCAAATATCGGACCGGATCGGAGCCACCGCGCAAAAACCGGATCGGATCCGGGCCGCGGAACGGGCCGCCGCGCAAAAACCGGACCGGCTCGGTGCCGCCGCGCAAAAACCGGAGCGGATCCGGCCCGCGGAACGGGCCGCCGCGCAAAAACCGGACCGGATCCGGCCCGCGGAAAGGGCCTCCGGGCAAAAACCGGACCGGATAGGAGCCGCCGCGCAAAAACCGGACCGGATCCGACCCGCGGAAGGGGCCGCCGCGCAAAAACCGTACGGGATCGGGGCCGCCGCGCAAAAACTGGAGCGGATCCGGCCCGCGGAACGGGCCGCCGCGCAAAAACCGGACCGGCTCGGGGCCGCCGCGCAAAAACCGGAGCGGATCCGGCCCGCGGAACGGGCCGCCGCGCAAAAACCGGACCGGCTCGGGGCCGCCGCGCAAAAACCGGAGCGGATGCGGCCCGCGGAACGGTCCGCCGCGCAAAAACCGGACCGGCTCGGGGCCGCCGCGCAAAAACCGGAGCGGATCCGGCCCGCGGAACGGGCCGCGGCGCAAAAACCGGACTGGATGCGGCCCACGGAACGGGCCGCCGGGCAAAAACCGGAGCGGATCGGAGCCACCGCGCAAAAACCGGAGCGGATGCGGCCCGCGGAACGGGCCGCCGCGCAAAAACCGGAGAGGATCGGAGCCGCCGCGCAAAAACCGGAGCGGATCCGGCCCGCGGAACGGGCCGCCGCGCAAAAACCGGACAGGCTCGAGGCCGCCGCGCAAAAACCGGACCGGATCCGGCCCGCGGAACGGGCCGCCGCGCAAAAACCGGACAGGATCGGGGCCGCCGCGCAAAAACCGCAGCGGATCCAGCCCGCGGAACGGGCGGCCGTGGAAAAACCAGACCGGCTCGGGGCCGCCGCGCAAAAACCGGACCGGATCCGGCCCGCAGAACGGGCCGCCGCGCAAAAACCGGAGCGGATCGTGTCCGCCGCGCAAAAACCGGACCGGATCCAGCCCGCGGAACGGGCCGCCGCGCAAAAACCGGACCGGATCGGGGCCGCCGCGCAAAAACCGGAGCGGATCCGGCTGTGGAACGTGCCGCCGCGCAAAAACCGGACCGGGTCGGGGCCGCCGCGCAAAAACCGGACCGGATCCGGCCCGCGGAACGGGCCGCCGCGCAAAAACCGGAGCGGATCGGGGCCGCCGCGCAAAAACCGGAGCGGATCCGGCCCGCGGAACGGGCCGCCGCGCAAAAACCGGAGCGGCTCGGGGCCGCCGCGCAAAAACCGGAGCGGATCCGGCCCGCGGAACGGGCCGCCGCGGAAAAACCGGACAGGCTCGGGGCCGCCGCGCAAAAACCGGACCGGCTCCGGCCCGCGGAACGGGCTGCCGCACAAAAACCGGAGCGGATCGGGGACGCCGCGCAAAAACTGGAGCGGATCCGGCCTGCGGAACGGGCCGCTGCGCAAAAACCGGACAGGATCGGGGCCGCCGCGCAAAAAGCGGAGCGGATCCGGCCCGCGGAACGGGCCGCGGCGCAAAAACCGTACGGGATCGGGGCCGCCGCGCAAAAACCGGACCGGGTCGGGGCTGCCGCGCAAAAACCGGAGCGGATCCGGCCTGCGGAACGGGCCACCGCGCAAAAACCGGAGCGGATCCGGCCCGCGGAACGGGCCGCCGCGCAAAAACCGGACCGGCTCGGGGCCACCGCGCAAAAACCGGACCGGATGCGGCCCGCGGAACAGGCCGCCGCGCAAAAACCGGACCGGCTCGGGGCCGCCGCGCAAAAACCGGAGCGGATCCGGCCCGCGGAACGGGCCGCCGCGCAAAAACCGGACTGTATCGGGGCCACCGCGCAAAAACCGGACCGGATTGGGTCCGCCGCGCAAAAACCGGAGCGGATGCGGCCCGCGGAACGGGCCGCCGCGCAAAAACCGGACCGTATCGGGGCCGCCGCGCAAAAACCGGAGCGGATCCGGCCCGCGGAACGGGCCGCCGCACAAAAACCGGACCGGCTCGGGGCCGCCGCGCAAAAACCGGACCGGATCCGGCCCGCGGAACGGGCCGCCGCGCAAAAATCGGACCGGAATGGGGCCGCCGCGCAAAAACCGGAGCGGATGCGGCCCGCGGAACGGGCCGCCGCGCAAAAACTGGAGCGGATCGGGGCCACCGCGCAAAAACCGGACCGGCTCGGGCCCGCGGAACGGGCCGCCGCGCAAAAACCGGACCGGATGCGGCCCACGGAACGGGCCGCCGCGCAAAAACCGGATCGGATCGGGGCCGCCGCGCAAAAACCGGAGCGGATCCGGCCCGCGGAACGGGCCGCCGCGCAAAAACCGGAGCGGATCGGGGCCGCCGCGCAAAAACCGGACAGGATCGGGGCTGCCGCGCAAAAACCGGACCGGATCGGGGCCGCCGCGCAAAAACCGGACCGGATCCAGCGCGCGGAACGGGCCACCGCGCAAAAACCGGAGCGGATGATGCCCGCGGAACGGGCCGCCGCGCAAAAACCGGACCGGCTCGGGGCCGCCGCGCAAAAACCGGAGCGGATCCGGCCCGCGGAACAGGCCGCCTCGCAAAAACCGGACCGGATCGGGGCCGCCGCGCAAAAACCGGACCGGATCCGGCCCGCGGAACGGGCCGCCGCGGAAAAACCGGACAGGCTCGGGGCCGCCGCGCAAAAACCGGACCGGCTCCGGCCCGCGGAACGGGCTGCCGCACAAAAACCGGAGCGGATCGGGGACGCCGCGCAAAAACTGGAGCGGATCCGGCCTGCGGAACGGGCCGCTGCGCAAAAACCGTACAGGATCGGGGCCGCCGCGCAAAAACCGGACCGGATCCGGCCCGCGGAACGGGCCGCGGCGGAAAAACCGGACAGGCTCGGGGCCGCCGCGCAAAAACCGGACCGGCTCCGGCCCGCGGAACGGGCCGCCGCGGAAAAACCGGACAGGCTCGGGGCCGCCGCGCAAAAACCGGACCGGCTCCGACCCGCGGAACGGGCTGCCGCACAAAAACCGGAGCGGATCGGGGACGCCGCGCAAAAACTGGAGCGGATCCGGCCTGCGGAACGGGCCGCTGCGCAAAAACCGTACGGGATCGGGGCCGCCGCGCAAAAACCGGAGCGGATCCGGCCTGCGGAACGGGCCACCACACAAAAACCGGAGCGGATCCGGCCCACGGAACGGGCCGCCGCGCAAAAACCGGACCGGCTCGGGGCCACCGCGCAAAAACCGGACCGGATGCGGCCCGCGGAACAGGCCGCCGCGCAAAAACCGGACCGGCTCGGGGCCGCCGCGCAAAAACCGGAGCGGATCCGGCCCGCGGAATGGGCCGCCGCGCAAAAACCGGACCGTATCGGGGCCACCACGCAAAAACCGGACCGGATTGGGTCCGCCGCGCAAAAACCGGAGCGGATGCGGCCCGCGGAACGGGCCGCCGCGCAAAAACCGGACCGTATCGGGGCCGCCGCGCAAAAACCGGAGCGGATCCGGCCCGCGGAACGGGCCGCCGCACAGAAACCGGACCGGCTCGGGGCCGCCGCGCAAAAACCGGAGCGGCTCCGGCCCGCGGAACGGGCCGCCGCGCAAAAACCGGAGCGGATCGTGGCCGCCGCGCAAAAACCGGACCGGCTCCGGCCCGCGGAACGGGCCGCCGCGCAAATATCGGACCGGATCGGAGCCCCCGCGCAAAAACCGGATCGGATCCGGCCCGCGGAACGGGCCGCCGCGCAAAAACCGGACCGGCTCGGTGCCGCCGCGCAAAAAACGGAGCGGATCCGGCCCGCGGAACGGGCCGCCGCGCAAAAACCGGACCGGATCCGGCCCGCGGAAAGGGCCTCCGGGCAAAAACCGGACCGGATAGGAGCCGCCGCGCAAAAACCGGAGCGGATGCGGCCCGCGGAAGGGGCCGCCGCGCAAAAACCGGACAGGATCGGGGCCGCCGCGCAAAAACTGGAGCGGATCCGGCCCGCGGAACGGGCCGCCGCGCAAAAACCGGACCGGCTCGGGGCCGCCGCGCAAAAACCGGAGCGGATCCGGCCCACGGAACGGGCCGCCGGGCAAAAACCGGACCGGATCGGAGCTACCGCGCAAAAACCGGAGCGGCTCCGGCCCGCGGAACGGGCCGCCGCGCAAATATCGGACCGGATCGGAGCCACCGCGCAAAAACCGGAGCGGATCCGGCCCGCGGAACGGGCCGCCGCGCAAAAACCGGACAGGCTCGAGGCAGCCGCGCAAAAACCGGAGCGGATCCGGCCCGCGGAACGGGCCGCCGCGCAAAAACCGGACAGGATCGGGGCCGCCGCGCAAAAACCCCAGCGGATCCAGCCCGCGGAACGGGCGGCCGCGGAAAAACCAGACCGGCTCGGGGCCGCCGCGCAAAAACCGGACCGGATCCGGCCCGCGGAACGGGCCGCCGCGCAAGAACCGGAGCGGATCGTGTCCGCCGCGCAAAAACCGGAGCGGATCCGGCCCGCGGAACGGGCCGCGGCGCAAAAACCGGACCGGATCGGGGCCGCCGCGCAAAAACCGGAGCGGATCCGGCCCGTGGAACGGGCCGCCGCGCAAAAACCGGACAGGATCGGGGCCGCCGCGCAAAAACCGGAGCGGATCCGGCCCGCGGAACGGGCCGCCGCGCAAAAACCGGAGCGGATCGGGGCCGCCGCGCAAAAACCGGACAGGATCGGGGCCGCCGCGCAAAAACCGGAGCGGATCCGGCCCGCGGAACGGGCCGCCGCGGAAAAACCGGACAGGCTCGGGGCCGCCGCGCAAAAACCGGAGCGGCTCCGGCCCGCGGAACGGGCTGCCGCACAAAAACCGGAGCGGATCGGGGACGCCGCGCAAAAACTGGAGCGGATCCGGCCTGCGGAACGGGCCGCTGCGCAAAAACCGGACAGGATCGGGGCCGCCGCGCAAAAACCGGAGCGGATCCGGCCCGCGGAACGGGCCGCGGCGGAAAAACCGGACAGGCTCGGGGCCGCCGCTCAAAAACCGGACCGGCTCCGGCCCGCGGAACGGGCCGCCGCGGAAAAACCGGACAGGCTCGGGGCCGCCGCGCAAAAACCGGACCGGCTCCGGCCCGCGGAACGGGCTGCCGCACAAAAACCGGAGCGGATCGGGGACGCCGCGCAAAAACTGGAGCGGATCCGGCCTGCGGAACGGGCCGCTGCGCAAAAACCGTACGGGATCGGGGCCGCCGTGCAAAAACCGGACCGGGTCGGGGCTGCCGCGCAAAAACCGGAGCGGATCCGGCCTGCGGAACGGGCCACCGCGCAAAAACCGGAGCGGATCCGGCCCGCGGAACGGGCCGCGGCGCAAAAACCGGACCGGCTCGGGGCCACCGCGCAAAAACCGGACCGGATGCGGCCCGCGGAACAGGCCGCCGCGCAAAAACCGGACCGGCTCGGGGCCGCCGCGCAAAAACCGGAGCGGATCCGGCCCGCGGAATGGGCCGCCGCGCAAAAACCGGACCGTATCGGGGCCACCGCGCAAAAACCGGACCGGATTGCGTCCGCCGCGCAAAAACCGGAGCGGATGCGGCCCGCGGAACGGGCCGCCGCGCAAAAACCGGACCGTATCGGGGCCGCCGCGCAAAAACCGGATCGGATCCGGCCCGCGGAACGGGCCGCCGCACAGAAACCGGACCGGCTCGGGGCCGCCGCGCAAAAACCGGACCGGATCCGGCCCGCGGAACGGGCCGCCGCGCAAAAATCGGACCGGAATGGGGCCGCCGCGCAAAAACCGGACCGGATCCGGCCCGCGGAATGGGCCGCCGCGCAAAAACTGGAGCGGATCGGGGCCACCGCGCAAAAACCGGAGCGGATCCGGCCCGCGGAACGGGCCGCCGCGCAAAAACCGGAGCGGATCGGGGCCGCCGCGCAAAAACCGGAGCGGATGCGGCCCGCGGAATGGGCCGCGGCGCAAAAACCGGACAGGATCGGGGCCGCCGTGCAAAAACCGGACCGGCTCGGGCCCGCGGAACGGGCCGCCGCGCAAAAACCGGACCGGATGCGGCCCACGGAACGGGCCGCCGCGCAAAAACCGGATAGGATCGGGGCCGCCGCGCAAAAACCGGAGCGGATCCGGCCCGCGGAACGGGCCGCCGCGCAAAAACCGGACCGGATCGGGGCCGCCGTGCAAAAACCGGAGCGGATCCGGCCCGCGGAACGGGCCGCCGCGCAAAAACCGGACCGGCTCGGGGCCGCCGCGCAAAAACCGGACCAGATCCGGCCCGCGGAACGGGCCGCCGCACAAAAACCGGACAGGATCGGGGCTGCCGCGCAAAAACCGGAGCGGATCGGGGCCTCCGCACAAAAACCGGAGCGGATCCGGCCCGCAGAACGGGCCGCCGCGCAAAAACCGGAGCGGATCCGGCCCGCGGAACGGGCCGCCGCACAAAAACCGGCCCGGCTCGGGGCCGCCGCGCAAAAACCGGAGCGGCTCCGGCCCGCGGAACGGGCCGCCGCGCAAAAATCGGACCGGATCGGGGCCGCCGCGCAAAAACCGGACCGGATCCGGCCCGCGGAATGGGCCGCCGCGCAAAAACTGGAGCGGATCGGGGCCACCGCGCAAAAAGCGGAGCGGATCCGGCCCGCGGAACGGGCCGCCGCGCAAAAACCGGAGCGGATCGGGGCCGCCGCTCAAAAACCGGAGAGGATCCGGCCCGCGGAATGGGCCGCGGCGCAAAAACCGGACAGGATCGGGGCCGCCGTGCAAAAACCGGACCGGCTCCGGCCCGCGGAACGGGCCGCCGCGCAAAAACCGGACCGGATGCGGCCCACGGAACGGGCCGCCGCGCAAAAACCGGAGCGGATCGGGGCCGCCGCGCAAAAACCGGACCAGATCCGGCCCGCGGAACGGGCCGCCGCACAAAAACCGGACAGGATCGGGGCTGCCGCGCAAAAACCGGAGCGGATCGGGGCCTCCGCGCAAAAACCGGAGCGGATCCGGCCCGCAGAACGGGCCGCCGCGCAAAAACCGGAGCGGATCGGGGCCGCCGCGCAAAAACCTGACCGGATCCAGCCCGCGGAACGGGCCACCGCGCAAAAACCGGAGCGGATGATGCCCGCGGAACGGGCCGCCGCGCAAAAACCGGACCGGCTCGGGGCCGCCGCGCAAAAACCGGAGCGGATCTGGCCCGCGGAACGGGCTGCCGCGCACAAAAACCGGACCGGCTCGGGGCCGCCGCGCAAAAACCGGAGCGGATCCGGCCGCGGAACAGGCCGCCTCGCAAAAATCGGACCGGATCGGGGCCGCCGCGCAAAAACCGGAGCGGATGCGGCCCGCGGAACGGGCCGCCGCGCAAAAACCGGACCGGATCGGGGCCGCCGCGCAAAAACCGGACCGGCTCCGGCCCGCGGAACGGGCCGCCGCGCAAATATCGGACCGGATCGGAGCCACCGCGCAAAAACCGGATCGGATCCGGCCCGCGGAACGGGCCGCCGCGCAAAAACCGGACCGGCTCGGTGCCGCCGCGCAAAAACCGGAGCGGATCCGGCCCGCGGAATGGGCCGCCGCGCAAAAACCGGAGCGGATGCGGCCCGCGGAACGGGCCGCTGCGCAAAAACCGGACCGTATCGGGGCCGCCGCGCAAAAACCGGAGCGGATCCGGCCCGCGGAACGGGCCGCCGCGCAAAAACCGGACCGGCTCGGGGCCGCCGCGCAAAAACCGGACCGGATCCGGCCCGCGGAACGGGCCGCCGCGCAAAAATCGGACCGGAATGGGGCCGCCGCGCAAAAACCGGAGAGGATCCGGCCCGCGGAATGGGCCGCGGCGCAAAAACCGGACAGGATCGGGGCCGCCGTGCAAAAACCGGACGGCTCGGGCCCACGGAACGGGCCGCCGCGCAAAAACCGGACCGGATGCGGCCCACGGAACGGGCCGCTGCGCAAAAACCGGACCGGATCGGGGCCGCCGTGCAAAAACCGGAGCGGATCCGGCCCGCGGAACGGGCCGCCACGCAAAAACCGGAGCGGATCGGGGCCGCCGCGCAAAAACCGGACCAGATCCGGCCCGCGGAACGGGCCGCCGCACAAAAACCGGACAGGATCGGGGCTGCCGCGCAAAAACCGGACCGGATCGGGGCCTCCGCGCAAAAACCGGAGCGGATCCGGCCCGCAGAACGGGCCGCCGCGCAAAAACCGGAGCGGATCCGGCCCGCGGAACGGGCCGCCGCACAAAAACCGGAGCGGATCGGGGCCGCCGCGCAAAAACCGGAGCGGATCCGGCCCGCGGAACGGGCCGCCGTGCAAAAATCGGACCGGATCGGGGCCGCCGCGCAAAAACCCCAGCGGATCCGGCCCACGGAATGGGCCGCCGCGCAAAAACTGGAGCGGATCGGGGCCACCGCGCAAAAACCGGACCGGATCCGGCCCGCGGAACGGGCCGCCGCGCAAAAACCGGAGCGGATCGGGGCCGCCGCTCAAAAACCGGAGAGGATCCGGCCCGCGGAATGGGCCGCGGCGCAAAAACCGGACAGGATCGGGGCCGCCGTGCAAAAACCGGACCGGCTCCGGCCCGCGGAACGGGCCGCCGCGCAAAAACCGGACCGGATGCGGCCCACGGAACGGGCCGCCGCGCAAAAACCGGAGCGGCTCGGGGCCGCCGCGCAAAAACCGGACCAGATCCGGCCCGCGGAACGGGCCGCCGCACAAAAACCGGACAGGATCGGGGCTGCCGCGCAAAAACCGGAGCGGATCGGGGCCTCTGCGCAAAAACCGGAGCGGATCCGGCCCGCAGAACGGGCCGCCGCGCAAAAACCGGAGTGGATCGGGGCCGCCGCGCAAAAACCGGACCGGATCCAGCCCACGGAACGGGCCACCGCGCAAAAACCGGAGCGGATGATGCCCGCGGAACGGGCCGCCGCGCAAAAACCGGAGCGGATCGGGGCCGCCGCGCAAAAACCGGAGCGGATCTGGCCCGCGGAACGGGCTGCCGCGCACAAAAACCGGACCGGCTCGGGGCCGCCGCGCAAAAACCGGAGCGGATCCGGCCCGCGGAACAGGCCGCCTCGCAAAAATCGGACCAGATCGGGGCCGCCGCGCAAAAACCGGAGCGGATGCGGCCCGCGGAACGGGCCGCCGCGCAAAAATCGGACCGGATCGGGGCCGCCGCGCAAAAACCGGACCGGCTCCGGTCCGCGGAACGGGCCGCCGCGCAAATATCGGACCGGATCGGAGCCACCGCGCAAAAACCGGATCGGATCCGGCCCGCGGAACGGGCCGCCGCGCAAAAACCGGACCGGCTCGGTGCCGCCGCGCAAAAACCGGAGCAGATCCGGCCCGCGGAACGGGCCGCCGTGCAAAAACCGGAGCGGATCCGGCCCGCGGAAAGGGCCTCCGGGCAAAAACCGGACCGGATAGGAGCCGCCGCGCAAAAACCGGACCGGATCCGGCCCGCGGAAGGGGCCGCCGCGCAAAAACCGGACAGGATCGGGGCCGCCGCGCAAAAACTGGAGCGGATCCGGCCCGCGGAACGGGCCGCCGCGCAAAAACCGGACCGGCTCGGGGCCGCCGCGCAAAAACCGGAGCAGATCCGGCCCGCGGAACGGGCCGCCGCGCAAAAACCGGACCGGCTCGGGGCCGCCGCGCAAAAACCGGAGCGGATGCGGCCCGCGGAATGGGCCGCCGCGCAAAAACCGGAGCGGATCGGGGCCGCCGCGCAAAAACCGGAGCGAATCCGGCCCGCGGAACGGGCCGCCGCGCAAAAACCGGACAGGATCGGGGCCGCCGCGCAAAAACCGGAGCGGATCCGGCCCGCGGAACGGGCCGCCGCGCAAAAACCGGACTGGATGCGGCCCACGGAACGGGCCGCCGGGCAAAAACCGGACCGGATCGGAGCCACCGCGCAAAAACCGGAGCGGATCCGGCCCGCGGAACGGGCCGCCGCGCAAAAACCGGAGAGGATCGGGGCCGCCGCGCAAAAACCGGAGCGGATCCGGCCCGCGGAACGGGCCGCCGCGCAAAAACCGGAGCGGATCGGGGCCGCCGCGCAAAAACCAAAGCGGATCCGGCCCGCGGAACGGGCCGCCGCGCAAAAACCGGACAGGATCGGGGCCGCCGCGCAAAAACCGCAGCGGATCCAGCCCGCGGAACGGGCCGCCGCGGAAAAACCAGACCGGATCGGGGCCGCCGCGCAAAAACCGGAGCGGATCCGGCCCGCAGAACGGGCCGCCGCGCAAAAACCGGAGCGGATCGGGGCCGCCGTGCAAAAAGCGGAGCGGATCCGGCCCGTGGAACGGGCCGCCGCGCAAAAACCGGACCGGGTCGGGGCCGCCGCGCAAAAACCGGACAGGATCCGGCCCGCGGAACGGGCCGCCGCGCAAAAACCGGAGCGGATCGGGGCCGCCGCGCAAAAAACGGAGCGGATCCGGCCCGCGGAACGGGTCGCCGCGCAAAAACCGGACAGGATCGGGGCCGCCGCGCAAAAACCGGAGCGGATCCGGCCCGCGGAACGGGCCGCCGCGCAAAAACCGGACAGGCTCGGGGCCGCCGCGCAAAAACCGGAGCGGATCCGGCCCGCGGAACGGGCTGCCGCACAAAAACCGGAGCGGATCGGGGACGCCGCGCAAAAACCGGAGCGGATCCGGCCCGCGGAACGGGCCGCCGCGCAAAAACCGGACAGGATCGGGGCCGCCGCGCAAAAACCGGAGCGGATCCGGCCCGCGGAACGGGCCGCGGCGCAAAAACCGTACGGGATCGGGACCGCCGCGCAAAAACCGGACCGGGTCGGGGCTGCCGCACAAAAACCGGAGCGGATCCGGCCCGCGGAACGGGCCACCGCGCAAAAACCGGAGCGGATCCGGCCCGCGGAACGGGCCGCCGCACAAAAACCGGACCGGATCGGGGCCGCCGCGCAAAAACCGGAGCGGATCCTGCCCGCGGAACGGGCCGCCGCACAAAAACCGGACCGGCTCGGGGCCGCCGCGCAAAAACCGGAGCGGATCCGGCCCGCGGAACGGGCCGCCGCGCAAAAATCGGACCGGATCGGGGCCGCCGCGCAAAAACCGGACCGGATCCGGCCCGCGGAATGGGCCGCCGCGCAAAAACTGGAGCGGATCGGGGCCACCGCGCAAAAACCGGAGCGGATCCGGCCCGCGGAACGGGCCGCCGCGCAAAAACCGGAGTGGATCGGGGCCGCCGCGCAAAAACCGGAGCGGATCCGGCCCGCGGAATGGGCCACCGCGCAAAAACTGGAGCGGATCGGGGCCACCGCGCAAAAACCGGAGCGGATCCGGCCCGTGGAACGGGCCGCCGCGCAAAAACCGGACCGGGTCGTGGCCGCCGCGCAAAAACCGGAGCGGATCCGGCCCGCGGAACGGGCCGCCGCGCAAAAACCGGACAGGCTCGGGGCCGCCGCGCAAAAACCGGAGCGGATCCGGCCCGCGGAACGGGCCGCCGCGCAAAAACCGGACCGGCTCGGGGCCACCGCGCAAAAACCGGACCGGATTGGGTCCGCCGCGCAAAAACCGGAGCGGATGCGGCCCGCGGAACGGGCCACCGCGCAAAAACCGGACCGTATCGGGGCCGCCGCGCAAAAACCGGAGCGGATCCGGCCCGCGGAACGGGCCGCCGCACAAAAACCGGACCGGATCGGGGCCGCCGCGCAAAAACCGGACCGGATCCGGCCCGCGGAATGGGCCGCCGCGCAAAAACTGGAGCGGATCGGGGCCACCGCGCAAAAACCGGAGCGGATCCGGCCCGCGGAACGGGCCGCCGCGCAAAAACCGGAGTGGATCGGGGCCGCCGCGCAAAAACCGGAGAGGATCCGGCCCGTGGAATGGGCCGCGGCGCAAAAACCGGACAGGATCGGGGCCGCCGTGCAAAAACCGGACCGGCTCCGGCCCGCGGAACGGGCCGCCGCGCAAAAACCGGACCGGATGCGGCCCACGGAACGGGCCGCCGCGCAAAAACCGGATCGGATCGGGGCCGCCGCGCAAAAACCGGAGCGGATCCGGCCCGCGGAACGGGCCGCCGCGCAAAAACCGGACCGGATCGGGGCCGCCGTGCAAAAACCGGAGCGGATCCGGCCCGCGGAACGGGCCGCCGCGCAAAAACCGGAGCGGATCGGGGCCGCCGCGCAAAAACCGGACCAGATCCGGCCCGCGGAACGGGCCGCCGCACAAAAACCGGACAGGATCGGGGCTGCCGCGCAAAAACCGGAGCGGATCGGGGCCTCCGCGCAAAAACCGGAGCGGATCCGGCCCGCAGAACGGGCCGCCGCGCAAAAACCGGAGCGGATCGGGGCCGCCGCGCAAAAACCGGACCGGATCCAGCCCGCGGAACGGGCCACCGCTCAAAAACCGGAGCGGATGATGCCCGCGGAACGGGCCGCCGCGCAAAAACCGGACCGGCTCGGGGCCGCCGCGCAAAAACCGGAGCAGATCCGGCCCGCGGAACGGGCCGCCGCGCAAAAACCGGACCGGCTCGGGGCCGCCGCGCAAAAACCGGAGCGGATGCGGCCCGCGGAATGGGCCGCCGCGCAAAAACCGGACCGGCTCGGGGCCGCCGCGCAAAAACCGGAGCGAATCCGGCCCGCGGAACGGGCCGCCGCGCAAAAACCGGACCGGCTCGGGGCCGCCGCGCAAAAACCGGAGCGGATCCGGCCCGCGGAACGGGCTGCCGCGCACAAAAACCGGACCGGCTCGGGGCCGCCGCGCAAAAACCGGAGCGGATCCGGCCCGCGGAACAGGCCGCCTCGCAAAAATCGGACCGGATCGGGGCCGCCGCGCAAAAACCGGAGCGGATCGGGGCCGCCGCGCAAAAACCGGAGCGGATCCGGCCCGCGGAACGGGCCGCCGCGCAAAAACCGGACCGGATCGGGGCCGCCGTGCAAAAACCGGAGCGGATCCGGCCCGCGGAACGGGCCGCCGCGCAAAAACCGGAGCGGATCGGGGCCGCCGCGCAAAAACCGGAGCGGATCCGGCCCGCGGAACGGGCCGCCGCACAAAAACCGGACAGGATCGGGGCTGCCGCGCAAAAACCGGAGCGGATCGGGGCCTCCGCGCAAAAACCGGAGCGGATCCGGCCCGCAGAACGGGCCGCCGCGCAAAAACCGGAGCGGATCGGGGCCGCCGCGCAAAAACCGGACCGGATCCAGCCCGCGGAACGGGCCACCGCTCAAAAACCGGAGCGGATGATGCCCGCGGAACGGGCCGCCGCGCAAAAACCGGACCGGCTCGGGGCCGCCGCGCAAAAACCGGAGCAGATCCGGCCCGCGGAACGGGCCGCCGCGCAAAAACCGGACCGGCTTGGGGCCGCCGCGCAAAAACCGGAGCGGATGCGGCCCGCGGAATGGGCCGCCGCGCAAAAACCGGACCGGCTCGGGGCCGCCACGCAAAAACCGGAGCGAATCCGGCCCGCGGAACGGGCCGCCGCGCAAAAACCGGACCGGCTCGGGGCCGCCGCGCAAAAACCGGAGCGGATCCGGCCCGCGGAACGGGCTGCCGCGCACAAAAACCGGACCGGCTCGGGGCCGCCGCGCAAAAACCGGAGCGGATCCGGCCCGCGGAACAGGCCGCCTCGCAAAAATCGGACCGGATCGGGGCCGCCGCGCAAAAACCGGAGCGGATGCGGCCCGCGGAACGGGCCGCCGCGCAAATATCGGACCGGATCGGGGCCGCCGCGCAAAAACCGGACCGGCTCGGGGCCGCCGCGCAAAAACCGGAGCGGATGCGGCCCGCGGAACGGGCCGCCGCGCAAAAACCGGAGCGGATCGGGGCCGCCGCGCAAAAACCGGAGCGAATCCGGCCCGCGGAACGGGCCGCCGCGCAAAAACCGGACAGGATCGGGGCCGCCGCGCAAAAACCGGAGCGGATCCGGCCCGCGGAACGGGCCGCCGCGCAAAAACCGGACCGGATCCGGCCCGCGGAACGGGCCGCCGCGCAAAAACCGGACAGGATCGGGGCCGCCGCGCAAAAACCGGAGCGGATCCAGCCCGCGGAACGGGCCGCCGCGGAAAAACCAGACCGGATCGGGGCCGCCGCGCAAAAACCGGAGCGGATCCGGCCCGCAGAACGGGCCGCCGCGCAAAAACCGGACCGGATCGGGGCCGCCGCGCAAAAACCGGACCGGATCCAGCCCGCGGAACGGGCCGCTGCGCAAAAACCGGACCGGATCGGGGCCGCCGCGCAAAAACCGGAGCGGATCCGGCCCGTGGAACGGGCCGCCGCGCAAAAACCGGACCGGGTCGGGGCCGCCGCGCAAAAACCGGACCGGATCCGGCCCGCGGAACGGGCCGCCGCGCAAAAACCGGAGCGGATCGGGGACGCCGCGCAAAAAACGGAGCGGATCCGGCCCGCGGAACGGGCCGCCGCGCAAAAACCGGACAGGATCGGGGCCGCCGCGCAAAAAACGGATCGGATCCGGCCCGCGGAACGGGCCGCCGCGGAAAAACCAGACAGGCTCGGGGCCGCCGCGCAAAAACCGGACCGGCTCCGGCCCGCGGAACGGGCTGCCGCACAAAAACCGGAGCGGATCGGGGACGCCGCGCAAAAACCGGACCGGCTCCGGCCCGCGGAACGGGCCGCGGCGCAAAAACCGGACCGGATCGGGACCGCCGCGCAAAAACCGGACCGGGTCGGGGCTGCCGCGCAAAAACCGGAGCGGATCCGGCCCGCGGAACGGGCCACCGCGCAAAAACCGGAGCGGATCCGGCCCGCGGAACGGGCCGCCGCGCAAAAACCGGACCGGCTCGGGGCCGCCGCGCAAAAACCGGAGCGGATGCGGCCCGCGGAACAGGCCGCCGCGCAAAAACCGGACCGGCTCGGGGCCGCCGCGCAAAAACCGGAGCGGATCCGGCCCGCGGAACGGGCCGCCGCGCAAAAACCGGACCGGCTCGGGGCCACCGCGCAAAAACCGGACCGGATTGGGTCCGCCGCGCAAAAACCGGAGCGGATGCGGCCCGCGGAACGGGCCGCGGCGCAAAAACCGGACCGTATCGGGGCCGCCGCACAAAAACCGGAGCGGATCCTGCCCGCGGAACGGGCCGCCGCACAAAAACCGGACCGGCTCGGGGCCGCCGCGCAAAAACCGGAGCGGATCCGGCCCGCGGAACGGGCCGCCGCGCAAAAATCGGACCGGATCGGGGCCGCCGCGCAAAAACCGGACCGGATCCGGCCCGCGGAATGGGCCGCCGCGCAAAAACTGGACCGGATCGGGGCCACCGCGCAAAAACCGGAGCGGATCCGGCCCGCGGAACGGGCCGCCGCGCAAAAACCGGAGTGGATCGGGGCCGCCGCGCAAAAACCGGAGCGGATCCGGCCCGCGGAATGGGCCACCGCGCAAAAACTGGAGCGGATTGGGGCCACCGCGCAAAAACCGGAGCGGATCCGGCCCGCGGAACGGGCCGCCGCGCAAAAATCGGACCGGATCGGGGCCGCCGCGCAAAAACCGGACCGGATCCGGCCCGCGGAATGGGCCGCCGCGCAAAAACTGGAGCGGATCGGGGCCACCGCGCAAAAACCGGAGCGGATCCGGCCCGCGGAACGGGCCGCCGCGCAAAAACCGGAGTGGATCGGGGCCGCCGCGCAAAAACCGGAGAGGATCCGGCCCGTGGAATGGGCCGCGGCGCAAAAACCGGACAGGATTGGGGCCGCCGTGCAAAAACCGGACCGGCTCCGGCCCGCGGAACGGGCCGCCGCGCAAAAACCGGACCGGATGCGGCCCACGGAACGGGCCGCCGCGCAAAAACCGGATCGGATCGGGGCCGCCGCGCAAAAACCGGAGCGGATCCGGCCCGCGGAACGGGCCGCCGCGCAAAAACCGGACCGGATCGGGGCCGCCGTGCAAAAACCGGAGCGGATCCGGCCCGCGGAACGGGCCGCCGCGCAAAAACCGGAGCGGATCGGGGCCGCCGCGCAAAAACCGGACCAGATCCGGCCCGCGGAACGGGCCGCCGCACAAAAACCGGACAGGATCGGGGCTGCCGCGCAAAAACCGGAGCGGATCGGGGCCTCCGCGCAAAAACCGGAGCGGATCCGGCCCGCAGAACGGGCCGCCGCGCAAAAACCGGAGCGGATCGGGGCCGCCGCGCAAAAACCGGACCGGATCCAGCCCGCGGAACGGGCCACCGCTCAAAAACCGGAGCGGATGATGCCCGCGGAACGGGCCGCCGCGCAAAAACCGGACCGGCTCGGGGCCGCCGCGCAAAAACCGGAGCAGATCCGGCCCGCGGAACGGGCCGCCGCGCAAAAACCGGACCGGCTCGGGGCCGCCGCGCAAAAACCGGAGCGGATGCGGCCCGCGGAATGGGCCGCCGCGCAAAAACCGGACCGGCTCGGGGCCACCGCGCAAAAACCGGAGCGAATCCGGCCCGCGGAACGGGCCGCCGCGCAAAAAACCGGACCGGCTCGGGGCCGCCGCGCAAAAACCGGAGCGGATCCGGCCCGCGGAACGGGCTGCCGCGCACAAAAACCGGACCGGCTCGGGGCCGCCGCGCAAAAACCGGAGCGGATCCGGCCCGCGGAACAGGCCGCCTCGCAAAAATCGGACCGGATCGGGGCCGCCGCGCAAAAACCGGAGCGGATGCGGCCCGCGGAACGGGCCGCCGCGCAAATATCGGACCGGATCGGGGCCGCCGCGCAAAAACCGGACCGGCTCGGGGCCGCCGCGCAAAAACCGGAGCGGATGCGGCCCGCGGAACGGGCCGCCGCGCAAAAACCGGAGCGGATCGGGGCCGCCGCGCAAAAACCGGAGCGAATCCGGCCCGCGGAACGGGCCGCCGCGCAAAAACCGGACAGGATCGGGGCCGCCGCGCAAAAACCGGAGCGGATCCGGCCCGCGGAACGGGCCGCCGCGCAAAAACCGGACCGGATCCGGCCCGCGGAACGGGCCGCCGCGCAAAAACCGGACAGGATCGGAGCCGCCGCGCAAAAACCGGAGCGGATCCAGCCCGCGGAACGGGCCGCCGCGGAAAAACCAGACCGGATCGGGGCCGCCGCGCAAAAACCGGAGCGGATCCGGCCCGCAGAACGGGCCGCCGCGCAAAAACCGGACCGGATCGGGGCCGCCGCGCAAAAACCGGACCGGATCCAGCCCGCGGAACGGGCCGCTGCGCAAAAACCGGACCGGATCGGGGCCGCCGCGCAAAAACCGGAGCGGATCCGGCCCGTGGAACGGGCCGCCGCGCAAAAACCGGACCGGGTCGGGGCCGCCGCGCAAAAACCGGACAGGATCCGGCCCGCGGAACGGGCCGCCGCGCAAAAACCGGAGCGGATCGGGGCCGCCGCGCAAAAACCGGAGCGGATCCGGCCCGCGGAACGGGCCGCCGCGCAAAAACCGGAGCGGATCGGGGCCGCCGCGCAAAAACCGGATCGGATCCGGCCCGCGGAACGGGCCGCCGCGGAAAAACCAGACAGGCTCGGGGCCGCCGCGCAAAAACCGGACCGGCTCCGGCCCGCGGAACGGGCTGCCGCACAAAAAACGGAGCGGATCGGGGACGCCGCGCAAAAACCGGAGCGGATCCGGCCCGCGGAACGGGCCGCCGCGCAAAAACCGGACAGGATCGGGGCCGCCGCGCAAAAACCGGAGCGGATCCGGCCCGCGGAACGGGCCGCGGCGCAAAAACCGTACGGGATCGGGACCGCCGCGCAAAAACCGGACCGGGTCGGGGCTGCCGCGCAAAAACCGGAGCGGATCCGGCCCGCGGAACGGGCCACCGCGCAAAAACCGGAGCGGATCCGGCCCGCGGAACGGGCCGCCGCGCAAAAACCGGACCGGCTCGGGGCCGCCGCGCAAAAACCGGAGCGGATGCGGCCCGCGGAACAGGCCGCCGCGCAAAAACCGGACCGGCTCGGGGCCGCCGCGCAAAAACCGGAGCGGATCCGGCCCGCGGAACGGGCCGCCGCGCAAAAACCGGAGCGGCTCGGGGCCACCGCGCAAAAACCGGACCGGATTGGGTCCGCCGCGCAAAAACCGGAGCGGATGCGGCCCGCGGAACGGGCCGCGGCGCAAAAACCGGACCGTATCGGGGCCGCCGCGCAAAAACCGGAGCGGATCCTGCCCGCGGAACGGGCCGCCGCACAAAAACCGGACCGGCTCGGGGCCGCCGCGCAAAAACCGGAGCGGATCCGGCCCGCGGAATGGGCCACCGCGCAAAAACTGGAGCGGATCGGGGCCACCGCGCAAAAACCGGAGCGGATCCGGCCCGTGGAACGGGCCGCCGCGCAAAAACCGGACCGGGTCGTGGCCGCCGCGCAAAAACCGGAGCGGATCCGGCCCGCGGAACGGGCCGCCGCGCAAAAACCGGAGCGGATCGGGGCCGCCGCGCAAAAACCGGAGCGGATCCGGCCCGCGGAACGGGCCGCCGCGCAAAAACCGGAGCGGATCGGGGCCGCCGCGCAAAAACCGGAGCGGATCCGGCCCGCGGAACGGGCCGCCGCGGAAAAACCGGACAGGCTCGGGGCCGCCGCGCAAAAACCGGACCGGCTCCGGCCCGCGGAACGGGCTGCCGCACAAAAACCGGAGCGGATCGGGGACGCCGCGCAAAAACCGGAGCGGATCCGGCCCGCGGAACGGGCCGCCGCGCAAAAACCGGACTGGATCGGGGCCGCCGCGCAAAAACCGGAGCGGATCCGGCCCGCGGAACGGGCCGCGGCGCAAAAACCGTACGGGATCGGGACCGCCGCGCAAAAACCGGACCGGGTCGGGGCTGCCGCGCAAAAACCGGAGCGGATCCGGCCTGCGGAACGGGCCACCGCGCAAAAACCGGAGCGGATCGGGCCCGCGGAACGGGCCGCCGCGCAAAAACCGGACCGGCTCGGGGCCACCGCGCAAAAACCGGAGCGGATGCGGCCCGCGGAACGGGCCGCCGCGCAAAAACCGGACAGGCTCGGGGCCGCCGCGCAAAAACCGGAGCGGATCCGGCCCGCGGAACGGGCCGCCGCGCAAAAACCGGACCGGGTCGTGGCCGCCGCGCAAAAACCGGAGCGGATCCGGCCCGCGGAACGGGCCGCCGCGCAAAAACCGGAGCGGATCGGGGCCGCCGCGCAAAAACCGGAGCGGATCCGGCCCGCGGAACGGGCCGCCGCGCAAAAACCGGAGCGGATCGGGGCCGCCGCGCAAAAACCGGAGCGGATCCGGCCCGCGGAACGGGCCGCCGCGGAAAAACCGGAGCGGATCGGGGCCGCCGCGCAAAAACCGGAGCGGATCCGGCCCGCGGAACGGGCTGCCGCACAAAAACCGGAGCGGATCGGGGACGCCGCGCAAAAACCGGAGCGGATCCGGCCCGCGGAACGGGCCGCCGCGCAAAAACCGGACAGGATCGGGGCCGCCGCGCAAAAACCGGAGCGGATCCGGCTCGCGGAACGGGCCGCGGCGCAAAAACCGTACGGGATCGGGACCGCCGCGCAAAAACCGGACCGGGTTGGGGCTGCCGCGCAAAAACCGGAGCGGATCCGGCCTGCGGAACGGGCCACCGCGCAAAAACCGGAGCGGATCCGGCCCGCGGAACGGGCCGCCGCGCAAAAACCGGACCGGCTCGGGGCCACCGCGCAAAAACCGGAGCGGATGCGGCCCGCGGAACGGGCCGCCGCGCAAAAACCGGACAGGCTCGGGGCCGCCGCGCAAAAACCGGAGCGGATGCGGCCCGCGGAACGGGCCGCCGCGCAAAAACCGGACCGGCTCGGGGCCACCGCGCAAAAACCGGACCGGATTGGGTCCGCCGCGCAAAAACCGGAGCGGATGCGGCCCGCGGAACGGGCCGCGGCGCAAAAACCGGACCGTATCGGGGCCGCCGCGCAAAAACCGGAGCGGATCCGGCCCGCGGAACGGGCCGCCGCACAAAAACCGGACCGGATCGGGGCCGCCGCGCAAAAACCGGAGCGGCTCCGGCCCGCGGAACGGGCCGCCGCGCAAAAACCGGACCGGATGCGGCCCACGGAACGGGCCGCCGCGCAAAAACCGGATCGGATCGGGGCCGCCGCGCAAAAACCGGAGCGGATCCGGCCCGCGGAACGGGCCGCGGCGCAAAAACCGGACCGGATCGGGGCCGCCGTGCAAAAACCGGAGCGGATCCGGCCCGCGGAACGGGCCGCCGCGCAAAAACCGGAGCGGATCGGGGCCGCCGCGCAAAAACCGGACCAGATCCGGCCCGCGGAACGGGCCGCCGCCCAAAAACCGGACAGGATCGGGGCTGCCGCGCAAAAACCGGAGCGGATCGGGGCCTCCGCGCAAAAACCGGAGCGGATCCGGCCCGCAGAACGGGCCGCCGCAAAAAAACCGGAGCGGATCGGGGCCGCCGCGCAAAAACCGGACCGGATCCAGCCCGCGGAACGGGCCACCGTTCAAAAACCGGAGCGGATGATGCCCGCGGAACGGGCCGCCGCGCAAAAACCGGACCGGCTCGGGGCCGCCGCGCAAAAACCGGAGCAGATCCGGCCCGCGGAACGGGCCGCGGCGCAAAAACCGGACCGGCTCGGGGCCGCCGCGCAAAAACCGGAGCGGATGCGGCCCGCGGAATGGGCCGCCGCGCAAAAACCGGAGCGGATCGGGGCCGCCGCGCAAAAACCGGAGCGAATCCGGCCCGCGGAACGGGCCGCCGCGCAAAAACCGGACAGGATCGGGGCCGCCGCGCAAAAAGCGGAGCGGATCCGGCCCGCGGAACGGGCCGCCGCGCAAAAACCGGACTGGATGCGGCCCACGGAACGGGCCGCCGGGCAAAAACCGGACCGGATCGGAGCCACCGCGCAAAAACCGGAGCGGATCCGGCCCGCGGAACGGGCCGCCGCGCAAAAACCGGAGAGGATCGGGGCCGCCGCGCAAAAACCGGAGCGGATCCGGCCCGCGGAACGGGCCGCCGCGCAAAAACCGGAGCGGATCGGGGCCGCCGCGCAAAAACCGGACCGGATCCGGCCCGCGGAACGGGCCGCCGCGCAAAAACCGGACAGGATCGGGGCCGCCGCGCAAAAACCGCAGCGGATCCAGCCCGCGGAACGGGCCGCCGCGCAAAAACCAGACCGGATCGGGGCCGCCGCGCAAAAACCGGAGCGGATCCGGCCCGCAGAACGGGCCGCCGCGCAAAAACCGGACAGGCTCGGGGCCGCCGCGCAAAAACCGGACCGGCTCCGGCCCGCGGAACGGGCTGCCGCACAAAAACCGGAGCGGATGGGGGCCGCCGCGCAAAAACCGGAGCGGATCCGGCCCGCGGAACGGGCCGCCGCGCAAAAACCGGACAGGATCGGGGCCGCCGCGCAAAAACCGGAGCGGATCCGGCCCGCGGAACGGGCCGCGGCGCAAAAACCGTACGGGATCGGGACCGCCGCGCAAAAACCGGACCGGGTCGGGGCTGCCGCGCAAAAACCGGAGCGGATCCGGCCCGCGGAACGGGCCGCCGCGCAAAAACCGGAGCGGATCCGGCCCGCGGAACGGGCCGCCGCGCAAAAACCGGACCGGCTCGGGGCCGCCGCGCAAAAACCGGAGCGGATGCGGCCCGCGGAACAGGCCGCCGCGCAAAAACCGGACCGGCTCGGGGCCGCCGCGCAAAAACCGGAGCGGATCCGGCCCGCGGAACGGGCCGCCGCGCAAAAACCGGACCGGCTCGGGGCCACCGCGCAAAAACCGGACCGGATTGGGTCCGCCGCGCAAAAACCGGAGCGGATGCGGCCCGCGGAACGGGCCGCGGCGCAAAAACCGGACCGTATCGGGGCCGCCGCGCAAAAACCGGAGCGGATCCTGCCCGCGGAACGGGCCGCCGCACAAAAACCGGACCGGCTCGGGGCCGCCGCGCAAAAACCGGAGCGGATCCGGCCCGCGGAACGGGCCGCCGCGCAAAAATCGGACCGGATCGGGGCCGCCGCGCAAAAACCGGACCGGATCCGGCCCGCGGAATGGGCCGCCGCGCAAAAACTGGAGCGGATCGGGGCCACCGCGCAAAAACCGGAGCGGATCCGGCCCGCGGAACGGGCCGCCGCGCAAAAACCGGAGTGGATCGGGGCCGCCGCGCAAAAACCGGAGCAGATCCGGCCCGCGGAATGGGCCACCGCGCAAAAACTGGAGCGGATCGGGGCCACCGCGCAAAAACCGGAGCGGATCCGGCCCGTGGAACGGGCCGCCGCGCAAAAACCGGACCGGGTCGTGGCCGCCGCGCAAAAACCGGAGCGGATCCGGCCCGCGGAACGGGCCGCCGCGCAAAAACCGGAGCGGATCGGGGCCGCCGCGCAAAAACCGGAGCGGATCCGGCCCGCGGAACGGGCCGCCGCGCAAAAACCGGACAGGATCGGGGCCGCCGCGCAAAAACCGGAGCGGATCCGGCCCGCGGAACGGGCCGCGGCGCAAAAACCGTACGGGATCGGGACCGCCGCGCAAAAACCGGACCGGTTCGGGGCTGCCGCGCAAAAACCGGAGCGGATCCGGCCTGCGGAACGGGCCACCGCGCAAAAACCGGAGCGGATCCGGCCCGCGGAACGGGCCGCCGCGCAAAAACCGGACCGGCTCGGGGCCACCGCGCAAAAACCGGAGCGGATGCGGCCCGCGGAACGGGCCGCCGCGCAAAAACCGGACAGGCTCGGGGCCGCCGCGCAAAAACCGGAGCGGATCCGGCCCGCGGAACGGGCCGCCGCGCAAAAACCGGACCGGCTCGGGGCCACCGCGCAAAAACCGGACCGGATTGGGTCCGCCGCGCAAAAACCGGAGCGGATGCGGCCCGCGGAACGGGCCGCGGCGCAAAAACCGGACCGTATCGGGGCCGCCGCGCAAAAACCGGAGCGGATCCGGCCCGCGGAACGGGCCGCCGCACAAAAACCGGACCGGATCGGGGCCGCCGCGCAAAAACCGGAGCGGATCCGGCCCGCGGAACGGGCCGCCGCGCAAAAATCGGACCGGATCGGGGCCGCCGCGCAAAAACCGGACCGGATCCGGCCCGCGGAATGGGCCGCCGCGCAAAAACTGGAGCGGATCGGGGCCACCGCGCAAAAACCGGAGCGGATCCGGCCCGCGGAACGGGCCGCCGCGCAAAAACCGGAGTGGATCGGGGCCGCCGCGCAAAAACCGGAGAGGATCCGGCCCGTGGAATGGGCCGCGGCGCAAAAACCGGACAGGATCGGGGCCGCCGTGCAAAAACCGGACCGGCTCCGGCCCGCGGAACGGGCCGCCGCGCAAAAACCGGACCGGATGCGGCCCACGGAACGGGCCGCCGCGCAAAAACCGGATCGGATCGGGGCCGCCGCGCAAAAACCGGAGCGGATCCGGCCCGCGGAACGGGCCGCCGCGCAAAAACCGGACCGGATCGGGGCCGCCGTGCAAAAACCGGAGCGGATCCGGCCCGCGGAACGGGCCGCCGCGCAAAAACCAGAGCGGATCGGGGCCGCCGCGCAAAAACCGGACCAGATCCGGCCCGCGGAACGGGCCGCCGCACAAAAACCGGACAGGATCGGGGCTGCCGCGCAAAAACCGGAGCGGATCGGGGCCTCCGCGCAAAAACCGGAGCGGATCCGGCCCGCAGAACGGGCCGCCGCGCAAAAACCGGAGCGGATCGGGGCCGCCGCGCAAAAACCGGACCGGATCCAGCCGCGGAAGGGGCCACCGCTCAAAAACCGGAGCGGATGATGCCCGCGGAACGGGCCGCCGCGCAAAAACCGGACCGGCTCGGGGCCGCCGCGCAAAAACCGGAGCGGATCTGGCCCGCGGAACAGGCCGCCTCGCAAAAATCGGACCGGATCGGGGCCGCCGCGCAAAAACCGGAGCGGATGCGGCCCGCGGAACGGGCCGCCGCGCAAAAACCGGACTGGCTCGGGGCAACTGCGCAAAAACCGGACCGGATCCGGCCCGCGGAACGGGCCGCCGCGCAAAAACCGGACCGGGTCGGGGCCGCCGCGCAAAAACTGGACCGGCTCCGGCCCGCGGAACGGGCTGCCGCACAAAAACCGTACGGGATCGGGGCCGCCGCGCAAAAACCGGACCGGATCCGGCCCGCGGAACGGGCCACCGCGCAAAAACCGGACCGGATCGGGGCCGCCGCGCAAAAACCGGACCGGATCCGGCCCGCAGAACGGGCCGCCGCGCAAAAACCGGAGCGGATCGTGTCCGCCGCGCAAAAACCAGACCGGATCCAGCCCGCGGAACGGGCCGCCACGCAAAAACCGGAGCGGATCGGGGCCGCCGCGCAAAAACCGGAGCGGATCCGGCCCGCGGAACGGGCCGCCGCGCAAAAACCGGACCGGCTCGGGGCCGCCGCGCAAAAACCGGAGCGGATCCGGCCCGCGGAACGGGCTGCCGCGCAAAAACCGGACAGGCTCGGTGCCGCCGCGCAAAAACCGGAGCGGATCCGGCCCGCGGAACGGGCCGCCGCGCAAAAACCGGAGCGGATCGGGGCCGCCGCGCAAAAACCGGAGCGGATCCGGCCCGCGGAACGGGCCGCCGCGCAAAAACCGGACCGGCTCGGGGCCGCCGCGCAAAAACCGGAGCGGATCCGGCCCGCGGAACGGGCCGCGGCGCAAAAACCGGAGCGGATCGGGGCCGCCGCGCAAAAACCGGACGGGCTCCGGCCCGCGGAACGGGCCGCCGCGCAAAAACCGGACAGGATCGGGGCCGCCGCGCAAAAACCGGACCGGCTCCGGCCCGCGGAACGGGCTGCCGCACAAAAACCGGAGCGGATCGGGGACGCCGCGCAAAAACCGGAGCGGATCCGGCCCGCGGAACGGGCCGCCGCGCAAAAACCGGACAGGATCGGGGCCGCCGCGCAAAAACCGGAGCGGATCCGGCCCGCGGAACGGGCCGCGGCGCAAAAACCGTACGGGATCGGGACCGCCGCGCAAAAACCGGACCGGGTTGGGGCTGCCGCGCAAAAACCGGAGCGGATCCGGCCTGCGGAACGGGCCACCGCGCAAAAACCGGAGCGGATCCGGCCCGCGGAACGGGCCGCCGCGCAAAAACCGGACCGGCTCGGGGCCACCGCGCAAAAACCGGAGCGGATGCGGCCCGCGGAACGGGCCGCCGCGCAAAAACCGGACAGGCTCGGGGCCGCCGCGCAAAAACCGGAGCGGATGCGGCCCGCGGAACGGGCCGCCGCGCAAAAACCGGACCGGCTCGGGGCCACCGCGCAAAAACCGGACCGGATTGGGTCCGCCGCGCAAAAACCGGAGCGGATGCGGCCCGCGGAACGGGCCGCGGCGCAAAAACCGGACCGTATCGGGGCCGCCGCGCAAAAACCGGAGCGGATCCGGCCCGCGGAACGGGCCGCCGCACAAAAACCGGACCGGATCGGGGCCGCCGCGCAAAAACCGGAGCGGCTCCGGCCCGCGGAACGGCCGCCGCGCAAAAACCGGACCGGATGCGGCCCACGGAACGGGCCGCCGCGCAAAAACCGGATCGGATCGGGGCCGCCGCGCAAAAACCGGAGCGGATCCGGCCCGCAGAACGGGCCGCGGCGCAAAAACCGGACCGGATCGGGGCCGCCGTGCAAAAACCGGAGCGGATCCGGCCCGCGGAACGGGCCGCCGCGCAAAAACCGGAGCGGATCGGGGCCGCCGCGCAAAAACCGGACCAGATCCGGCCCGCGGAACGGGCCGCCGCCCAAAAACCGGACAGGATCGGGGCTGCCGCGCAAAAACCGGAGCGGATCGGGGCCTCCGCGCAAAAACCGGAGCGGATCCGGCCCGCAGAACGGGCCGCCGTTCAAAAACCGGAGCGGATGATGCCCGCGGAACGGGCCGCCGCGCAAAAACCGGACCGGCTCGGGGCCGCCGCGCAAAAACCGGAGCAGATCCGGCCCGCGGAACGGGCCGCGGCGCAAAAACGGGACCGGCTCGGGGCCGCCGCGCAAAAACCGGAGCGGATGCGGCCCGCGGAATGGGCCGCCGCGCAAAAACCGGAGCGGATCGGGGCCGCCGCGCAAAAACCGGAGCGAATCCGGCCCGCGGAACGGGCCGCCGCGCAAAAACCGGACAGGATCGGGGCCGCCGCGCAAAAACCGGAGCGGATCCGGCCCGCGGAACGGGCCGCCGCGCAAAAACCGGACTGGATGCGGCCCACGGAACGGGCCGCCGGGCAAAAACCGGACCGGATCGGAGCCACCGCGCAAAAACCGGAGCGGATCCGGCCCGCGGAACGGGCCGCCGCGCAAAAACCGGAGAGGATCGGGGCCGCCGCGCAAAAACCGGAGCGGATCCGGCCCGCGGAACGGGCCGCCGCGCAAAAACCGGAGCGGATCGGGGCCGCCGCGCAAAAACCGGACCGGATCCGGCCCGCGGAACGGGCCGCCGTGCAAAAACCGGACAGGATCGGGGCCGCCGCGCAAAAACCGCAGCGGATCCAGCCCGCGGAACGGGCCGCCGCGGAAAAACCAGACCGGATCGGGGCCGCCGCGCAAAAACCGGAGCGGATCCGGCCCGCGGAACGGGCCGCCGCGCAAAAACCGGAGCGGATCGTGTCCGCCGCGCAAAAACCGGACCGGATCCAGCCCGCGGAACGGGCCGCCGCGCAAAAACCGGACCGGATCGGGGCCGCCGCGCAAAAACCGGAGCGGATCCGGCCCGTGGAACGGGCCGCCGCGCAAAAACCGGACCGGGTCGGGGCCGCCGCGCAAAAACCGGACAGGATCCGGCCCGCGGAACGGGCCGCCGCGCAAAAACCGGAGCGGATTGGGGCCGCCGCGCAAAAAACGGAGCGGATCCGGCCCGCGGAACGGGCCGCCGCGCAAAAACCGGACAGGATCGGGGCCGCCGCGCAAAAACCGGAGCGGATCCGGCCCGCGGAACGGGCCGCCGCGGAAAAAACCGGACAGGCTCGGGGCCGCCGCGCAAAAACCGGACCGGCTCCGGCCCGCGGAACGGGCTGCCGCACAAAAACCGGAGCGGATCGGGGACGCCGCGCAAAAACCGGAGCGGATCCGGCCCGCGGAACGGGCCGCCGCGCAAAAACCGGAGCGGATCGGGGCCGCCGCGCAAAAACCGGAGCGGATCCGGCCCGCAGAACGGGCCGCGGCGCAAAAACCGTACGGGATCGGGACCGCCGCGCAAAAACCGGACCGGGTCGGGGCTGCCGCGCAAAAACCGGAGCGGATCCGGCCCGCGGAACGGGCCACCGCGCAAAAACCGGAGCGGATCCGGCCCGCGGAACGGGCCGCCGCGCAAAAACCGGACCGGATCGGGGCCGCCGCGCAAAAACCGGAGCGGATGCGGCCCGCGGAACAGGCCGCCGCGCAAAAACCGGACCGGCTCGGGGCCGCCGCGCAAAAACCGGAGCGGATCCGGCCCGCGGAACGGGCCGCCGCGCAAAAACCGGAGCGGCTCGGGGCCACCGCGCAAAAACCGGACCGGATTGGGTCCGCCGCGCAAAAACCGGAGCGGATGCGGCCCGCGGAACGGGCCGCGGCGCAAAAACCGGACCGTATCGGGGCCGCCGCGCAAAAACCGGAGCGGATCCTGCCCGCGGAACGGGCCGCCGCACAAAAACCGGACCGGCTCGGGGCCGCCGCGCAAAAACCGGAGCGGATCCGGCCCGCGGAACGGGCCGCCGCGCAAAAATCGGACCGGATCGGGGCCGCCGCGCAAAAACCGGACCGGATCCGGCCCGCGGAATGGGCCGCCGCGCAAAAACTGGAGCGGATCGGGGCCACCGCGCAAAAACCGGAGCGGATCCGGCCCGCGGAACGGGCCGCCGCGCAAAAACCGGAGTGGATCGGGGCCGCCGCGCAAAAACCGGAGCGGATCCGGCCCGCGGAATGGGCCACCGCGCAAAAACTGGAGCGGATCGGGGCCACCGCGCAAAAACCGGAGCGGATCCGGCCCGTGGAACGGGCCGCCGCGCAAAAACCGGACCGGGTCGTGGCCGCCGCGCAAAAACCGGAGCGGATCCGGCCCGCGGAACGGGCCGCCGCGCAAAAACCGGAGCGGATCGGGGCCGCCGCGCAAAAACCGGAGCGGATCCGGCCCGCGGAACGGGCCGCCGCGCAAAAACCGGACAGGATCGGGGCCGCCGCGCAAAAACCGGAGCGGATCCAGCCCGCGGAACGGGCCGCCGCGCAAAAACCGTACGGGATCGGGACCGCCGCGCAAAAACCGGACCGGGTCGGGGCTGCCGCGCAAAAACCGGAGCGGATCCGGCCTGCGGAACGGGCCACCGCGTAAAAACCGGAGCGGATCCGGCCCGCGGAACGGGCCGCCGCGCAAAAATCGGACCGGCTCGGGGCCACCGCGCAAAAACCGGAGCGGATGCGGCCCGCGGAACGGGCCGCCGCGCAAAAACCGGACAGGCTCGGGGCCGCCGCGCAAAAACCGGAGCGGATCCGGCCCGCGGAACGGGCCGCCGCGCAAAAACCGGAGCGGCTCGGGGCCACCGCGCAAAAACCGGACCGGATTGGGTCCGCCGCGCAAAAACCGGAGCGGATGCGGCCCGCGGAACGGGCCGCGGCGCAAAAACCGGACCGTATCGGGGCCGCCGCGCAAAAACCGGAGCGGATCCGGCCCGCGGAACGGGCCGCCGCACAAAAACCGGACCGGATCGGGGCCGCCGCGCAAAAACCGGAGCGGATCCGGCCCGCGGAACGGGCCGCCGCGCAAAAATCGGACCGGATCGGGGCCGCCGCGCAAAAACCGGACCGGATCCGGCCCGCGGAATGGGCCGCCGCGCAAAAACTGGAGCGGATCGGGGCCACCGCGCAAAAACCGGAGCGGATCCGGCCCGCGGAACGGGCCGCCGCGCAAAAACCGGAGTGGATCGGGGCTGCCGCGCAAAAACCGGAGAGGATCCGGCCCGTGGAATGGGCCGCGGCGCAAAAACCGGACAGGATCGGGGCCGCCGTGCAAAAACCGGACCGGCTCCGGCCCGCGGAACGGGCCGCCGCGCAAAAACCGGACCGGATGCGGCCCACGGAACGGGCCGCCGCGCAAAAACCGGATCGGATCGGGGCCGCCGCGCAAAAACCGGAGCGGATCCGGCCCGCGGAACGGGCTGCCGCGCAAAAACCGGACCGGATCGGGGCCGCCGTGCAAAAACCGGAGCGGATCCGGCCCGCGGAACGGGCCGCCGCGCAAAAACCGGAGCGGATCGGGGCCGCCGCGCAAAAACCGGACCAGATCCGGCCCGCGGAACGGGCCGCCGCACAAAAACCGGACAGGATCGGGGCTGCCGCGCAAAAACCGGAGCGGATCGGGGCCTCCGCGCAAAAACCGGAGCGGATCCGGCCCGCAGAACGGGCCGCCGCGCAAAAACCGGAGCGGATCGGGGCCGCCGCGCAAAAACCGGACCGGATCCAGCCCGCGGAACGGGCCACCGCTCAAAAACCGGAGCGGATGATGCCCGCGGAACGGGCCGCCGCGCAAAAACCGGACCGGCTCGGGGCCGCCGCGCAAAAACCGGAGCGGATCTGGCCCGCGGAACAGGCCGCCTCGCAAAAACCGGAGCGGATGGGGGCCGCCGCGCAAAAACCGGAGCGGATCCGGCCCGCGGAACGGGCCGCCGCGCAAAAACCGGACCGGCTCGGGGCAACTGCGCAAAAACCGGACCGGATCCGGCCCGCGGAACGGGCCGCCGCGCAAAAACCGGACCGTATCGGGGCCGCCGCGCAAAAACCGGACCGGCTCCGGCCCGCGGAACGGGCCGCGGCGCAAAAACCGGAGCGGATCGGGGCCGCCGCGCAAAAACCGGACCGGATCCGGCCGCGGAACGGGCCACCGCGCAAAAACCGGACCGGATCGGGGCCGCCGCGCAAAAACCGGACCGGATCCGGCCCGCAGAACGGGCCGCCGCGCAAAAACCGGAGCGGATCGTGTCCGCCGCGCAAAAACCAGACCGGATCCAGCCCGCGGAACGGGCCGCCACGCAAAAACCGGAGCGGATCGGGGCCGCCGCGCAAAAACCGGAGCGGATCCGGCCCGCGGAACGGGCCGCCGCGCAAAAACCGGACCGGCTCGGGGCCGCCGCGCAAAAACCGGAGCGGATCCGGCCCGCGGAACGGGCTGCCGCGCAAAAACCGGACAGGCTCGGTGCCGCCGCGCAAAAACCGGACCGGATCCGGCCCGCGGAACGGGCCGCCGCGCAAAAACCGGAGCGGATCGGGGCCGCCGCGCAAATACCGGAGCGGATCCGGCCTGCGGAACGGGCCGCCGCGCAAAAACCGGAGCGGATCGGGGCCGCCGCGCAAAAAGCGGAGCGGATCCGGCCCGCGGAACGGGCCGCGGCGCAAAAACCGGAGCGGATCGGGGCCGCCGCGCAAAAACCGGACGGGCTCCGGCCCGCGGAACGGGCCGCCGCGCAAAAACCGGAGCGGATCGGGGCCGCCGCGCAAAAAGCGGACCGGATCCGGCCCGCGGAAAGGGCGGCGGCACAAAAACCGGACCGGATTGGGTCCGCCGCGCAAAAACCGGACCGGATCCGGCCCGCGGAACGGGCCGCCGCGGAAAAACCGGACAGGCTCGGGGCCGCCGCGCAAAAACCGGAGCGGATCCGGCCCGCGGAACGGGCCGCGGCGCAAAAACCGTACGGGATCGGGACCGCCGCGCAAAAACCGGACCGGGTCGGGGCTGCCGCGCAAAAACCGGAGCGGATCCGGCCCGCGGAACGGGCCACCGCGCAAAAACCGGAGCGGATCCGGCCCGCGGAACGGGCCGCCGCGCAAAAACCGGACCGGATCGGGGCCGCCGCGCAAAAACCGGAGCGGATGCGGCCCGCGGAACAGGCCGCCGCGCAAAAACCGGACCGGCTCGGGGCCGCCGCGCAAAAACCGGAGCGGATCCGGCCCGCGGAACGGGCCGCCGCGCAAAAACCGGAGCGGCTCGGGGCCACCGCGCAAAAACCGGACCGGATTGGGTCCGCCGCGCAAAAACCGGAGCGGATGCGGCCCGCGGAACGGGCCGCGGCGCAAAAACCGGACCGTATCGGGGCCGCCGCGCAAAAACCGGAGCGGATCCTGCCCGCGGAACGGGCCGCCGCACAAAAACCGGACCGGCTCGGGGCCGCCGCGCAAAAACCGGAGCGGATCCGGCCCGCGGAACGGGCCGCCGCGCAAAAATCGGACCGGATCGGGGCCGCCGCGCAAAAACCGGACCGGATCCGGCCCGCGGAATGGGCCGCCGCGCAAAAACTGGAGCGGATCGGGGCCACCGCGCAAAAACCGGAGCGGATCCGGCCCGCGGAACGGGCCGCCGCGCAAAAACCGGAGTGGATCGGGGCCGCCGCGCAAAAACCGGAGCGGATCCGGCCCGCGGAATGGGCCACCGCGCAAAAACTGGAGCGGATCGGGGCCACCGCGCAAAAACCGGAGCGGATCCGGCCCGTGGAACGGGCCGCCGCGCAAAAACCGGACCGGGTCGTGGCCGCCGCGCAAAAACCGGAGCGGATCCGGGCCGCGGAACGGGCCGCCGCGCAAAAACCGGAGCGGATCGGGGCCGCCGCGCAAAAACCGGAGCGGATCCGGCCCGCGGAACGGGCCGCCGCGCAAAAACCGGACAGGATCGGGGCCGCCGCGCAAAAACCGGAGCGGATCCAGCCCGCGGAACGGGCCGCCGCGCAAAAACCGTACGGGATCGGGACCGTCGCGCAAAAACCGGACCGGGTCGGGGCTGCCGCGCAAAAACCGGAGCGGATCCGGCCTGCGGAACGGGCCACCGCGCAAAAACCGGAGCGGATCCGGCCCGCGGAACGGGCCGCCGCGCAAAAATCGGACCGGCTCGGGGCCACCGCGCAAAAACCGGAGCGGATGCGGCCCGCGGAACGGGCCGCCGCGCAAAAACCGGACAGGCTCGGGGCCGCCGCGCAAAAACCGGAGCGGATCCGGCCCGCGGAACGGGCCGCCGCGCAAAAACCGGAGCGGCTCGGGGCCACCGCGCAAAAACCGGACCGGATTGGGTCCGCCGCGCAAAAACCGGAGCGGATGCGGCCCGCGGAACGGGCCGCGGCGCAAAAACCGGACCGTATCGGGGCCGCCGCGCAAAAACCGGAGCGGATCCGGCCCGCGGAACGGGCCGCCGCACAAAAACCGGACCGGATCGGGGCCGCCGCGCAAAAACCGGAGCGGATCCGGCCCGCGGAACGGGCCGCCGCGCAAAAATCGGACCGGATCGGGGCCGCCGCGCAAAAACCGGACCGGATCCGGCCCGCGGAATGGGCCGCCGCGCAAAAACTGGAGCGGATCGGGGCCACCGCGCAAAAACCGGAGCGGATCCGGCCCGCGGAACGGGCCGCCGCGCAAAAACCGGAGTGGATCGGGGCTGCCGCGCAAAAACCGGAGAGGATCCGGCCCGTGGAATGGGCCGCGGCGCAAAAACCGGACAGGATCGGGGCCGCCGTGCAAAAACCGGACCGGCTCCGGCCCGCGGAACGGGCCGCCGCGCAAAAACCGGACCGGATGCGGCCCACGGAACGGGCCGCCGCGCAAAAACCGGATCGGATCGGGGCCGCCGCGCAAAAACCGGAGCGGATCCGGCCCGCGGAACGGGCTGCCGCGCAAAAACCGGACCGGATCGGGGCCGCCGTGCAAAAACCGGAGCGGATCCGGCCCGCGGAACGGGCCGCCGCGCAAAAACCGGAGCGGATCGGGGCCGCCGCGCAAAAACCGGACCAGATCCGGCCCGCGGAACGGGCCGCCGCACAAAAACCGGACAGGATCGGGGCTGCCGCGCAAAAACCGGAGCGGATCGGGGCCTCCGCGCAAAAACCGGAGCGGATCCGGCCCGCAGAACGGGCCGCCGCGCAAAAACCGGAGCGGATCGGGGCCGCCGCGCAAAAACCGGACCGGATCCAGCCCGCGGAACGGGCCACCGCTCAAAAACCGGAGCGGATGATGCCCGCGGAACGGGCCGCCGCGCAAAAACCGGACCGGCTCGGGGCCGCCGCGCAAAAACCGGAGCGGATCTGGCCCGCGGAACAGGCCGCCTCGCAAAAACCGGAGCGGATGGGGGCCGCCGCGCAAAAACCGGAGCGGATGCGGCCCGCGGAACGGGCCGCCGCGCAAAAACCGGACCGGCTCGGGGCAACTGCGCAAAAACCGGACCGGATCCGGCCCGCGGAACGGGCCGCCGCGCAAAAACCGGACCGTATCGGGGCCGCCGCGCAAAAACCGGACCGGCTCCGGCCCGCGGAACGGGCTGCCGCACAAAAACCGTACGGGATCGGGGCCGCCGCGCAAAAACCGGACCGGATCCGGCCGCGGAACGGGCCACCGCGCAAAAACCGGACCGGATCGGGGCCGCCGCGCAAAAACCGGACCGGATCCGGCCCGCAGAACGGGCCGCCGCGCAAAAACCGGAGCGGATCGTGTCCGCCGCGCAAAAACCAGACCGGATCCAGCCCGCGGAACGGGCCGCCACGCAAAAACCGGAGCGGATCGGGGCCGCCGCGCAAAAACCGGAGCGGATCCGGCCCGCGGAACGGGCCGCCGCGCAAAAACCGGACCGGCTCGGGGCCGCCGCGCAAAAACCGGAGCGGATCCGGCCCGCGGAACGGGCTGCCGCGCAAAAACCGGACAGGCTCGGTGCCGCCGCGCAAAAACCGGACCGGATCCGGCCCGCGGAACGGGCCGCCGCGCAAAAACCGGAGCGGATCGGGGCCGCCGCGCAAATACCGGAGCGGATCCGGCCTGCGGAACGGGCCGCCGCGCAAAAACCGGAGCGGATCGGGGCCGCCGCGCAAAAAGCGGAGCGGATCCGGCCCGCGGAACGGGCCGCCGCGCAAAAACCGGAGCGGATCGGGGCCGCCGCGCAAAAACCGGACGGGCTCCGGCCCGCGGAACGGGCCGCCGCGCAAAAACCGGAGCGGATCGGGGCCGCCGCGCAAAAAGCGGACCGGATCCGGCGCGCGGAAAGGGCGGCGGCACAAAAACCGGACCGGATTGGGTCCGCCGCGCAAAAACCGGACCGGATCCGGCCCGCGGAACGGGCCGCCGCGCAAAAACCGGACAGGCTCGGGGTCGCGGCGCAAAAACCGGACCGGATCCGGCCCGCGGAACGGGCCGCCGCGCAAAAACCGGACCGGCTCGGGGCTGCCGCGCAAAAACCGAACCGGACCCGGCCCGCGGAACGGGCCGCGGCGCAAAAACCGGACAGGATGGGGGCCGCCGCGCAAAAACCGGAGCGGATCCGGCCCGCGGAACGGGCCGCCGCGCAAAAACCGGACAGGATCGGGGCCGCCGCGCAAAAACCGGACCGGCTCCGGCCCGCAGAACGGGCTGCCGCACAAAAACCGGAGCGGATCCGGCCCGCGGAACGGGCCACCGCGCAAAAACCGGACCGGATCGGAGCCACCGCGCAAAAACCGGACCGGCTCCGGCCCGCGGAACGGGCTGCCGCACAAAAACCGTACGGGATCGGGGCCGCCGCGCAAAAACCGGACCGGATCCGGCCCGCGGAACGGGCCACCGCGCAAAAACCGGACCGGATCGGGGCCGCCGCGCAAAAACCGGACCGGATCCGGCCCGCGGAACGGGCCGCCGCGTAAAAATCGGACCGGATCGGGGCCGCCGCGCAAAAACCGGACCGGATGCGGCCCGCGGAACGGGCCGCCGCGCAAATATCGGACCGGATCGGAGCCACCGCGCAAAAACCGGATCGGATGCGGCCCGCGGAACGGGCCGCGCAAAAACCGGAGCGGATCGGGGCCGCCGCGCAAAAACCGGACCGGATCCGGCCAGCGGAACGGGCCGCCGCGCAAAAACCGGAGCGGATCGGGGCCGCCGCGCAAAAACTGGAGCGGATCCGGCCCGCGGAACGGGCCGCCGCGCAAAAACCGGACCGGCTTGGGGCCGCCGCGCAAAAACCGGAGCAGATCCGGCCCGCGGAACGGGCCGCCGCGCAAAAATCGGACCAGATCGGGGCCGCCGCGCAAAAACCGGAGCGGATCCGGCCCGCGGAACGGGCCGCGGCGCAAAAACCGTACGGGATCGGGACCGCCGCGCAAAAACCGGACCGGGTCGGGGCTGCCGCGCAAAAACCGGAGCGGATCCGGCCTGCGGAACGGGCCACCGCGCAAAAACCGGAGCGGATCCGGCCCGCGGAACGGGCCGCCGCGCAAAAACCGGACCGGCTCGGGGCCACCGCGCAAAAACCGGAGCGGATGCGGCCCGCGGAACGGGCCGCCGCGCAAAAACCGGACAGGCTCGGGGCCGCCGCGCAAAAACCGGAGCGGATCCGGCCCGCGGAACGGGCCGCCGCGCAAAAACCGGACCGGCTCGGGGCCACCGCGCAAAAACCGGACCGGATTGGGTCCGCCGCGCAAAAACCGGAGCGGATGCGGCCCGCGGAACGGGCCGCGGCGCAAAAACCGGAACGGATCGGGGCCGCCGCGCAAAAACCGGAGCGGATGCGGCCCGCGGAACGGGCCGCCGCGCAAAAATCGGACCGGATCGGGGCCGCCGCGCAAAAACCGGACCGGATCCGGCCCGCGGAATGGGCCGCCGCGCAAAAACTGGAGCGGATCGGGGCCACCGCGCAAAAACCGGAGCGGATCCGGCCCGCGGAACGGGCCGCCGCGCAAAAACCGGAGTGGATCGGGGCCGCCGCGCAAAAACCGGAGAGGATCCGGCCCGTGGAATGGGCCGCGGCGCAAAAACCGGACAGGATCGGGGCCGCCGTGCAAAAACCGGACCGGCTCCGGCCCGCGGAACGGGCCGCCGCGCAAAAACCGGACCGGATGCGGCCCACGGAACGGGCCGCCGCGCAAAAACCGGATCGGATCGGGGCCGCCGCGCAAAAACCGGAGCGGATCCGGCCCGCGGAACGGGCCGCCGCGCAAAAACCGGACCGGATCGGGGCCGCCGTGCAAAAACCGGAGCGGATCCGGCCCGCGGAAATGGCCGCCGCGCAAAAACCGGAGCGGATCGGGGCCGCCGCGCAAAAACCGGACCAGATCCGGCCCGCGGAACGGGCCGCCGCACAAAAACCGGACAGGATCGGGGCTGCCGCGCAAAAACCGGAGCGGATCGGGGCCTCCGCGCAAAAACCGGAGCGGATCCGGCCCGCAGAACGGGCCGCCGCGCAAAAACCGGAGCGGATCGGGGCCGCCGCGCAAAAACCGGACCGGATCCAGCCCGCGGAACGGGCCACCGCTCAAAAACCGGAGCGGATGATGCCCGCGGAACGGGCCGCCGCGCAAAAACCGGACCGGCTCGGGGCCGCCGCGCAAAAACCGGAGCGGATCTGGCCCGCGGAACAGGCCGCCTCGCAAAAATCGGACCGGATCGGGGCCGCCGCGCAAAAACCGGAGCGGATGCGGCCCGCGGAACGGGCCGCCGCGCAAAAACCGGACCGGCTCGGGGCAACTGCGCAAAAACCGGACCGGATCCGGCCCGCGGAACGGGCCGCCGCGCAAAAACCGGACCGTATCGGGGCCGCCGCGCAAAAACCGGACCGGCTCCGGCCCGCGGAACGGGCTGCCGCACAAAAACCGTACGGGATCGGGGCCGCCGCGCAAAAACCGCACCGGATCCGGCCCGCGGAACGGGCCACCGCGCAAAAACCGGACCGGATCGGGGCCGCCGCGCAAAAACCGGACCGGATCCGGCCCGCAGAACGGGCCGCCGCGCAAAAACCGGAGCGGATCGTGTCCGCCGCGCAAAAACCAGACCGGATCCAGCCCGCGGAACGGGCCGCCACGCAAAAACCGGAGCGGATCGGGGCCGCCGCGCAAAAACCGGAGCGGATCCGGCCCGCGGAACGGGCCGCCGCGCAAAAACCGGAGCGGATCGGGGCCGCCGCGCAAAAACCGGACGGGCTCCGGCCCGCGGAACGGGCCGCCGCGCAAAAACCGGAGCGGATCGGGGCCGCCGCGCAAAAACCGGACCGGATCCGGCCCGCGGAAAGGGCGGCGGCACAAAAACCGGACCGGCTCGGGGCCGCCGTGCAAAAACCGGACCGGATCCGGCCCGCGGAACGGGCCGCCGCGCAAAAACCGGACAGGCTCGGGGCCGCCGCGCAAAAACCGGACCGGATCCGGCCCGCGGAACGGGCCGCCGCGCAAAAACCGGACCGGCTCGGGGCTGCCGCGCAAAAACCGAACCGGATCCGGCCCGCGGAACGGGCCGCGGCGCAAAAACCGGACAGGATGGGGGCCGCCGCGCAAAAACCGGAGCGGATGCGGCCCGCGGAACGGGCCGCCACGCAAAAACCGGACAGGCTCGGGGCCGCCGCGCAAAAACCGGAGCGGATCCGGCCCGCGGAACGGGCCGCGGCGCAAAAACCGGACAGGATCGGGGCCGCCGCGCAAAAACCGGACCGGCTCTGGCCCGCGGAACGGGCCGCCGCGCAAAAACCGGAGCGGATCGGGGCCGCCGCGCAAAAACCGGAGCGGATCCGGCCCGCGGAACGGGCCGCGGCGCAAAAACCGGACTGGATCCGGCCCACGGAACGGGCCGCCGGGCAAAAACCGGAGCGGATCGGAGCCACCGCGCAAAAACCGGAGCGGATCCGGCCCGCGGAACGGGTCGCGGCGCAAAAACCGGACCGTATCAGGGCCGCCGCGCAAAAACCGGACCGGCTCCGGCCCGCAGAACGGGCTGCCGCACAAAAACCGGAGCGGATCCGGCCCGCGGAACGGGCCACCGCGCAAAAACCGGACCGGATCGGAGCCACCGCGCAAAAACCGGACCGGCTCCGGCCCGCGGAACGGGCCACCGCGCAAAAACCGGACCGGATCGGGGCCGCCGCGCAAAAACCGGAGCGGATCCGGCCCGCGGAACGGGCCGCCGCGTAAAAATCGGACCGGATCGGGGCCGCCGCGCAAAAACCGGACCGGATGCGGCCCGCGGAACGGGCCGCCGCGCAAATATCGGACCGGATCGGAGCCACCGCGCAAAAACCGGATCGGATGCGGCCCGCGGAACGGGCCGCGCAAAAACCGGAGCGGATCGGGGCCGCCGCGCAAAAACCGGAGCGGATCCGGCCAGCGGAACGGGCCGCCGCGCAAAAACCGGAGCGGATCGGGGCCGCCGCGCAAAAACCGGAGCGGATCCGGCCCGCGGAACGGGCCGCCGCGCAAAAACCGGACCGGCTTGGGGCCGCCGCGCAAAAACCGGAGCAGATCCGGCCCGCGGAACGGGCCGCCGCGCAAAAATCGGACCAGATCGGGGCCGCCGCGCAAAAACCGGAGCGGATCCGGCCCGCGGAACGGCCCGCGGCGCAAAAACCGTACGGGATCGGGACCGCCGCGCAAAAACCGGACCGGGTCGGGGCTGCCGCGCAAAAACCGGAGCGGATCCGGCCTGCGGAACGGGCCACCGCGCAAAAACCGGAGCGGATCCGGCCCGCGGAACGGGTCGCCGCGCAAAAACCGGACCGGCTCGGGGCCACCGCGCAAAAACCGGAGCGGATGCGGCCCGCGGAACGGGCCGCCGCGCAAAAACCGGACAGGCTCGGGGCCGCCGCGCAAAAACCGGAGCGGATCCGGCCCGCGGAACGGGCCGCCGCGCAAAAACCGGACCGGCTCGGGGCCACCGCGCAAAAACCGGACCGGATTGGGTCCGCCGCGCAAAAACCGGAGCGGATGCGGCCCGCGGAACGGGCCGCGGCGCAAAAACCGGACCGTATCGGGGCCGCCGCGCAAAAACCGGAGCGGATCCGGCCCGCGGAACGGGCCGCCGCACAAAAACCGGACCGGATCGGGGCCGCCGCGCAAAAACCGGAGCGGATCCGGCCCGCGGAACGGGCCGCCGCGCAAAAATCGGACCGGATCGGGGCCGCCGCGCAAAAACCGGACCGGATCCGGCCCGCGGAATGGGCCGCCGCGCAAAAACTGGAGCGGATCGGGGCCACCGCGCAAAAACCGGAGCGGATCCGGCCCGCGGAACGGGCCGCCGCGCAAAAACCGGAGTGGATCGGGGCCGCCGCGCAAAAACCGGAGAGGATCCGGCCCGTGGAATGGGCCGCGGCGCAAAAACCTGACAGGATCGGGGCCGCCGTGCAAAAACCGGACCGGCTCCGGCCCGCGGAACGGGCCGCCGCGCAAAAACCGGACCGGATGCGGCCCACGGAACGGGCCGCCGCGCAAAAACCGGATCGGATCGGGGCCGCCGCGCAAAAACCGGAGCGGATCCGGCCCGTGGAATGGGCCGCCGCGCAAAAACCGGACCGGATCGGGGCCGCCGTGCAAAAACCGGAGCGGATCCGGCCCGCGGAACGGGCCGCCGCGCAAAAACCGGAGCGGATCGGGGCCGCCGCGCAAAAACCGGACCAGATCCGGCCCGCGGAACGGGCCGCCGCACAAAAACCGGACAGGATCGGGGCTGCCGCGCAAAAACCGGAGCGGATCGGGGCCTCCGCGCAAAAACCGGAGCGGATCCGGCCCGCAGAACGGGCCGCCGCGCAAAAACCGGAGCGGATCGGGGCCGCCGCGCAAAAACTGGAGCGGATCCGGCCCGCGGAACGGGCCGCCGCGCAAAAACCGGACCGGCTTGGGGCCGCCGCGCAAAAACCGGAGCAGATCCGGCCCGCGGAACGGGCCGCCGCGCAAAAATCGGACCAGATCGGGGCCGCCGCGCAAAAACCGGAGCGGATCCGGCCCGCGGAACGGGCCGCGGCGCAAAAACCGTACGGGATCGGGACCGCCGCGCAAAAACCGGACCGGGTCGGGGCTGCCGCGCAAAAACCGGAGCGGATCCGGCCCGCGGAACGGGCCACCGCGCAAAAACCGGAGCGGATCCGGCCCGCGGAACGGGCCGCCGCGCAAAAACCGGACCGGCTCGGGGCCACCGCGCAAAAACCGGAGCGGATGCGGCCCGCGGAACGGGCCGCCGCGCAAAAACCGGACAGGCTCGGGGCCGCCGCGCAAAAACCGGAGCGGATCCGGCCCGCGGAACGGGCCGCCGCGCAAAAACCGGACCGGCTCGGGGCCACCGCGCAAAAACCGGACCGGATTGGGTCCGCCGCGCAAAAACCGGAGCGGATGCGGCCCGCGGAACGGGCCGCGGCGCAAAAACCGGACCGTATCGGGGCCGCCGCGCAAAAACCGGAGCGGATCCGGCCCGCGGAACGGGCCGCCGCACAAAAACCGGACCGGATCGGGGCCGCCGCGCAAAAACCGGAGCGGATCCGGCCCGCGGAACGGGCCGCCGCGCAAAAATCGGACCGGATCGGGGCCGCCGCGCAAAAACCGGACCGGATCCGGCCCGCGGAATGGGCCGCCGCGCAAAAACTGGAGCGGATCGGGGCCACCGCGCAAAAACCGGAGCGGATCCGGCCCGCGGAACGGGCCGCCGCGCAAAAACCGGAGTGGATCGGGGCCGCCGCGCAAAAACCGGAGCGGATCCGGCCCGCGGAATGGGCCACCGCGCAAAAACTGGAGCGGATCGGGGCCACCGCGCAAAAACCGGAGCGGATCCGGCCCGTGGAACGGGCCGCCGCGCAAAAACCGGACCGGGTCGTGGCCGCCGCGCAAAAACCGGAGCGGATCCGGGCCGCGGAACGGGCCGCCGCGCAAAAACCGGAGCGGATCGGGGCCGCCGCGCAAAAACCGGAGCGGATCCGGCCCGCGGAACGGGCCGCCGCGCAAAAACCGGACAGGATCGGGGCCGCCGCGCAAAAACCGGAGCGGATCCAGCCCGCGGAACGGGCCGCCGCGCAAAAACCGTACGGGATCGGGACCGTCGCGCAAAAACCGGACCGGGTCGGGGCTGCCGCGCAAAAACCGGAGCGGATCCGGCCTGCGGAACGGGCCACCGCGCAAAAACCGGAGCGGATCCGGCCCGCGGAACGGGCCGCCGCGCAAAAATCGGACCGGCTCGGGGCCACCGCGCAAAAACCGGAGCGGATGCGGCCCGCGGAACGGGCCGCCGCGCAAAAACCGGACAGGCTCGGGGCCGCCGCGCAAAAACCGGAGCGGATCCGGCCCGCGGAACGGGCCGCCGCGCAAAAACCGGAGCGGCTCGGGGCCACCGCGCAAAAACCGGACCGGATTGGGTCCGCCGCGCAAAAACCGGAGCGGATGCGGCCCGCGGAACGGGCCGCGGCGCAAAAACCGGACCGTATCGGGGCCGCCGCGCAAAAACCGGAGCGGATCCGGCCCGCGGAACGGGCCGCCGCACAAAAACCGGACCGGATCGGGGCCGCCGCGCAAAAACCGGAGCGGATCCGGCCCGCGGAACGGGCCGCCGCGCAAAAATCGGACCGGATCGGGGCCGCCGCGCAAAAACCGGACCGGATCCGGCCCGCGGAATGGGCCGCCGCGCAAAAACTGGAGCGGATCGGGGCCACCGCGCAAAAACCGGAGCGGATCCGGCCCGCGGAACGGGCCGCCGCGCAAAAACCGGAGTGGATCGGGGCTGCCGCGCAAAAACCGGAGAGGATCCGGCCCGTGGAATGGGCCGCGGCGCAAAAACCGGACAGGATCGGGGCCGCCGTGCAAAAACCGGACCGGCTCCGGCCCGCGGAACGGGCCGCCGCGCAAAAACCGGACCGGATGCGGCCCACGGAACGGGCCGCCGCGCAAAAACCGGATCGGATCGGGGCCGCCGCGCAAAAACCGGAGCGGATCCGGCCCGCGGAACGGGCTGCCGCGCAAAAACCGGACCGGATCGGGGCCGCCGTGCAAAAACCGGAGCGGATCCGGCCCGCGGAACGGGCCGCCGCGCAAAAACCGGAGCGGATCGGGGCCGCCGCGCAAAAACCGGACCAGATCCGGCCCGCGGAACGGGCCGCCGCACAAAAACCGGACAGGATCGGGGCTGCCGCGCAAAAACCGGAGCGGATCGGGGCCTCCGCGCAAAAACCGGAGCGGATCCGGCCCGCAGAACGGGCCGCCGCGCAAAAACCGGAGCGGATCGGGGCCGCCGCGCAAAAACCGGACCGGATCCAGCCCGCGGAACGGGCCACCGCTCAAAAACCGGAGCGGATGATGCCCGCGGAACGGGCCGCCGCGCAAAAACCGGACCGGCTCGGGGCCGCCGCGCAAAAACCGGAGCGGATCTGGCCCGCGGAACAGGCCGCCTCGCAAAAACCGGAGCGGATGGGGGCCGCCGCGCAAAAACCGGAGCGGATGCGGCCCGCGGAACGGGCTGCCGCGCAAAAACCGGACCGGCTCGGGGCAACTGCGCAAAAACCGGACCGGATCCGGCCCGCGGAACGGGCCGCCGCGCAAAAACCGGACCGTATCGGGGCCGCCGCGCAAAAACCGGACCGGCTCCGGCCCGCGGAACGGGCTGCCGCACAAAAACCGTACGGGATCGGGGCCGCCGCGCAAAAACCGGACCGGATCCGGCCGCGGAACGGGCCACCGCGCAAAAACCGGACCGGATCGGGGCCGCCGCGCAAAAACCGGACCGGATCCGGCCCGCAGAACGGGCCGCCGCGCAAAAACCGGAGCGGATCGTGTCCGCCGCGCAAAAACCAGACCGGATCCAGCCCGCGGAACGGGCCGCCACGCAAAAACCGGAGCGGATCGGGGCCGCCGCGCAAAAACCGGAGCGGATCCGGCCCGCGGAACGGGCCGCCGCGCAAAAACCGGACCGGCTCGGGGCCGCCGCGCAAAAACCGGAGCGGATCCGGCCCGCGGAACGGGCTGCCGCGCAAAAACCGGACAGGCTCGGTGCCGCCGCGCAAAAACCGGACCGGATCCGGCCCGCGGAACGGGCCGCCGCGCAAAAACCGGAGCGGATCGGGGCCGCCGCGCAAATACCGGAGCGGATCCGGCCTGCGGAACGGGCCGCCGCGCAAAAACCGGAGCGGATCGGGGCCGCCGCGCAAAAAGCGGAGCGGATCCGGCCCGCGGAACGGGCCGCCGCGCAAAAACCGGAGCGGATCGGGGCCGCCGCGCAAAAACCGGACGGGCTCCGGCCCGCGGAACGGGCCGCCGCGCAAAAACCGGAGCGGATCGGGGCCGCCGCGCAAAAAGCGGACCGGATCCGGCGCGCGGAAAGGGCGGCGGCACAAAAACCGGACCGGATTGGGTCCGCCGCGCAAAAACCGGACCGGATCCGGCCCGCGGAACGGGCCGCCGCGCAAAAACCGGACAGGCTCGGGGTCGCGGCGCAAAAACCGGACCGGATCCGGCCCGCGGAACGGGCCGCCGCGCAAAAACCGGACCGGCTCGGGGCTGCCGCGCAAAAACCGAACCGGACCCGGCCCGCGGAACGGGCCGCGGCGCAAAAACCGGACAGGATGGGGGCCGCCGCGCAAAAACCGGAGCGGATCCGGCCCGCGGAACGGGCCGCCGCGCAAAAACCGGACAGGATCGGGGCCGCCGCGCAAAAACCGGACCGGCTCCGGCCCGCAGAACGGGCTGCCGCACAAAAACCGGAGCGGATCCGGCCCGCGGAACGGGCCACCGCGCAAAAACCGGACCGGATCGGAGCCACCGCGCAAAAACCGGACCGGCTCCGGCCCGCGGAACGGGCTGCCGCACAAAAACCGTACGGGATCGGGGCCGCCGCGCAAAAACCGGACCGGATCCGGCCCGCGGAACGGGCCACCGCGCAAAAACCGGACCGGATCGGGGCCGCCGCGCAAAAACCGGACCGGATCCGGCCCGCGGAACGGGCCGCCGCGTAAAAATCGGACCGGATCGGGGCCGCCGCGCAAAAACCGGACCGGATGCGGCCCGCGGAACGGGCCGCCGCGCAAATATCGGACCGGATCGGAGCCACCGCGCAAAAACCGGATCGGATGCGGCCCGCGGAACGGGCCGCGCAAAAACCGGAGCGGATCGGGGCCGCCGCGCAAAAACCGGACCGGATCCGGCCAGCGGAACGGGCCGCCGCGCAAAAACCGGAGCGGATCGGGGCCGCCGCGCAAAAACTGGAGCGGATCCGGCCCGCGGAACGGGCCGCCGCGCAAAAACCGGACCGGCTTGGGGCCGCCGCGCAAAAACCGGAGCAGATCCGGCCCGCGGAACGGGCCGCCGCGCAAAAATCGGACCAGATCGGGGCCGCCGCGCAAAAACCGGAGCGGATCCGGCCCGCGGAACGGGCCGCGGCGCAAAAACCGTACGGGATCGGGACCGCCGCGCAAAAACCGGACCGGGTCGGGGCTGCCGCGCAAAAACCGGAGCGGATCCGGCCTGCGGAACGGGCCACCGCGCAAAAACCGGAGCGGATCCGGCCCGCGGAACGGGCCGCCGCGCAAAAACCGGACCGGCTCGGGGCCACCGCGCAAAAACCGGAGCGGATGCGGCCCGCGGAACGGGCCGCCGCGCAAAAACCGGACAGGCTCGGGGCCGCCGCGCAAAAACCGGAGCGGATCCGGCCCGCGGAACGGGCCGCCGCGCAAAAACCGGACCGGCTCGGGGCCACCGCGCAAAAACCGGACCGGATTGGGTCCGCCGCGCAAAAACCGGAGCGGATGCGGCCCGCGGAACGGGCCGCGGCGCAAAAACCGGAACGGATCGGGGCCGCCGCGCAAAAACCGGAGCGGATGCGGCCCGCGGAACGGGCCGCCGCGCAAAAATCGGACCGGATCGGGGCCGCCGCGCAAAAACCGGACCGGATCCGGCCCGCGGAATGGGCCGCCGCGCAAAAACTGGAGCGGATCGGGGCCACCGCGCAAAAACCGGAGCGGATCCGGCCCGCGGAACGGGCCGCCGCGCAAAAACCGGAGTGGATCGGGGCCGCCGCGCAAAAACCGGAGAGGATCCGGCCCGTGGAATGGGCCGCGGCGCAAAAACCGGACAGGATCGGGGCCGCCGTGCAAAAACCGGACCGGCTCCGGCCCGCGGAACGGGCCGCCGCGCAAAAACCGGACCGGATGCGGCCCACGGAACGGGCCGCCGCGCAAAAACCGGATCGGATCGGGGCCGCCGCGCAAAAACCGGAGCGGATCCGGCCCGCGGAACGGGCCGCCGCGCAAAAACCGGACCGGATCGGGGCCGCCGTGCAAAAACCGGAGCGGATCCGGCCCGCGGAACGGGCCGCCGCGCAAAAACCGGAGCGGATCGGGGCCGCCGCGCAAAAACCGGACCAGATCCGGCCCGCGGAACGGGCCGCCGCACAAAAACCGGACAGGATCGGGGCTGCCGCGCAAAAACCGGAGCGGATCGGGGCCTCCGCGCAAAAACCGGAGCGGATCCGGCCCGCAGAACGGGCCGCCGCGCAAAAACCGGAGCGGATCGGGGCCGCCGCGCAAAAACCGGACCGGATCCAGCCCGCGGAACGGGCCACCGCTCAAAAACCGGAGCGGATGATGCCCGCGGAACGGGCCGCCGCGCAAAAACCGGACCGGCTCGGGGCCGCCGCGCAAAAACCGGAGCGGATCTGGCCCGCGGAACAGGCCGCCTCGCAAAAATCGGACCGGATCGGGGCCGCCGCGCAAAAACCGGAGCGGATGCGGCCCGCGGAACGGGCCGCCGCGCAAAAACCGGACCGGCTCGGGGCAACTGCGCAAAAACCGGACCGGATCCGGCCCGCGGAACGGGCCGCCGCGCAAAAACCGGACCGTATCGGGGCCGCCGCGCAAAAACCGGACCGGCTCCGGCCCGCGGAACGGGCTGCCGCACAAAAACCGTACGGGATCGGGGCCGCCGCGCAAAAACCAGACCGGATCCAGCCCGCGGAACGGGCCGCCACGCAAAAACCGGAGCGGATCGGGGCCGCCGCGCAAAAACCGGAGCGGATCCGGCCCGCGGAACGGGCCGCCGCGCAAAAACCGGAGCGGATCGGGGCCGCCGCGCAAAAACCGGACGGGCTCCGGCCCGCGGAACGGGCCGCCGCGCAAAAACCGGAGCGGATCGGGGCCGCCGCGCAAAAACCGGACCGGATCCGGCCCGCGGAAAGGGCGGCGGCACAAAAACCGGACCGGCTCGGGGCCGCCGTGCAAAAACCGGACCGGATCCGGCCCGCGGAACGGGCCGCCGCGCAAAAACCGGACAGGCTCGGGGCCGCCGCGCAAAAACCGGACCGGATCCGGCCCGCGGAACGGGCCGCCGCGCAAAAACCGGACCGGCTCGGGGCTGCCGCGCAAAAACCGAACCGGATCCGGCCCGCGGAACGGGCCGCGGCGCAAAAACCGGACAGGATGGGGGCCGCCGCGCAAAAACCGGAGCGGATGCGGCCCGCGGAACGGGCCGCCACGCAAAAACCGGACAGGCTCGGGGCCGCCGCGCAAAAACCGGAGCGGATCCGGCCCGCGGAACGGGCCGCGGCGCAAAAACCGGACAGGATCGGGGCCGCCGCGCAAAAACCGGACCGGCTCTGGCCCGCGGAACGGGCCGCCGCGCAAAAACCGGAGCGGATCGGGGCCGCCGCGCAAAAACCGGAGCGGATCCGGCCCGCGGAACGGGCCGCGGCGCAAAAACCGGACTGGATCCGGCCCACGGAACGGGCCGCCGGGCAAAAACCGGAGCGGATCGGAGCCACCGCGCAAAAACCGGAGCGGATCCGGCCCGCGGAACGGGTCGCGGCGCAAAAACCGGACCGTATCAGGGCCGCCGCGCAAAAACCGGACCGGCTCCGGCCCGCAGAACGGGCTGCCGCACAAAAACCGGAGCGGATCCGGCCCGCGGAACGGGCCACCGCGCAAAAACCGGACCGGATCGGAGCCACCGCGCAAAAACCGGACCGGCTCCGGCCCGCGGAACGGGCCACCGCGCAAAAACCGGACCGGATCGGGGCCGCCGCGCAAAAACCGGAGCGGATCCGGCCCGCGGAACGGGCCGCCGCGTAAAAATCGGACCGGATCGGGGCCGCCGCGCAAAAACCGGACCGGATGCGGCCCGCGGAACGGGCCGCCGCGCAAATATCGGACCGGATCGGAGCCACCGCGCAAAAACCGGATCGGATGCGGCCCGCGGAACGGGCCGCGCAAAAACCGGAGCGGATCGGGGCCGCCGCGCAAAAACCGGAGCGGATCCGGCCAGCGGAACGGGCCGCCGCGCAAAAACCGGAGCGGATCGGGGCCGCCGCGCAAAAACCGGAGCGGATCCGGCCCGCGGAACGGGCCGCCGCGCAAAAACCGGACCGGCTTGGGGCCGCCGCGCAAAAACCGGAGCAGATCCGGCCCGCGGAACGGGCCGCCGCGCAAAAATCGGACCAGATCGGGGCCGCCGCGCAAAAACCGGAGCGGATCCGGCCCGCGGAACGGCCCGCGGCGCAAAAACCGTACGGGATCGGGACCGCCGCGCAAAAACCGGACCGGGTCGGGGCTGCCGCGCAAAAACCGGAGCGGATCCGGCCTGCGGAACGGGCCACCGCGCAAAAACCGGAGCGGATCCGGCCCGCGGAACGGGTCGCCGCGCAAAAACCGGACCGGCTCGGGGCCACCGCGCAAAAACCGGAGCGGATGCGGCCCGCGGAACGGGCCGCCGCGCAAAAACCGGACAGGCTCGGGGCCGCCGCGCAAAAACCGGAGCGGATCCGGCCCGCGGAACGGGCCGCCGCGCAAAAACCGGACCGGCTCGGGGCCACCGCGCAAAAACCGGACCGGATTGGGTCCGCCGCGCAAAAACCGGAGCGGATGCGGCCCGCGGAACGGGCCGCGGCGCAAAAACCGGACCGTATCGGGGCCGCCGCGCAAAAACCGGAGCGGATCCGGCCCGCGGAACGGGCCGCCGCACAAAAACCGGACCGGATCGGGGCCGCCGCGCAAAAACCGGAGCGGATCCGGCCCGCGGAACGGGCCGCCGCGCAAAAATCGGACCGGATCGGGGCCGCCGCGCAAAAACCGGACCGGATCCGGCCCGCGGAATGGGCCGCCGCGCAAAAACTGGAGCGGATCGGGGCCACCGCGCAAAAACCGGAGCGGATCCGGCCCGCGGAACGGGCCGCCGCGCAAAAACCGGAGTGGATCGGGGCCGCCGCGCAAAAACCGGAGAGGATCCGGCCCGTGGAATGGGCCGCGGCGCAAAAACCTGACAGGATCGGGGCCGCCGTGCAAAAACCGGACCGGCTCCGGCCCGCGGAACGGGCCGCCGCGCAAAAACCGGACCGGATGCGGCCCACGGAACGGGCCGCCGCGCAAAAACCGGATCGGATCGGGGCCGCCGCGCAAAAACCGGAGCGGATCCGGCCCGTGGAATGGGCCGCCGCGCAAAAACCGGACCGGATCGGGGCCGCCGTGCAAAAACCGGAGCGGATCCGGCCCGCGGAACGGGCCGCCGCGCAAAAACCGGAGCGGATCGGGGCCGCCGCGCAAAAACCGGACCAGATCCGGCCCGCGGAACGGGCCGCCGCACAAAAACCGGACAGGATCGGGGCTGCCGCGCAAAAACCGGAGCGGATCGGGGCCTCCGCGCAAAAACCGGAGCGGATCCGGCCCGCAGAACGGGCCGCCGCGCAAAAACCGGAGCGGATCGGGGCCGCCGCGCAAAAACTGGAGCGGATCCGGCCCGCGGAACGGGCCGCCGCGCAAAAACCGGACCGGCTTGGGGCCGCCGCGCAAAAACCGGAGCAGATCCGGCCCGCGGAACGGGCCGCCGCGCAAAAATCGGACCAGATCGGGGCCGCCGCGCAAAAACCGGAGCGGATCCGGCCCGCGGAACGGGCCGCGGCGCAAAAACCGTACGGGATCGGGACCGCCGCGCAAAAACCGGACCGGGTCGGGGCTGCCGCGCAAAAACCGGAGCGGATCCGGCCTGCGGAACGGGCCACCGCGCAAAAACCGGAGCGGATCCGGCCCGCGGAACGGGCCGCCGCGCAAAAACCGGACCGGCTCGGGGCCACCGCGCAAAAACCGGAGCGGATGCGGCCCGCGGAACGGGCCGCCGCGCAAAAACCGGACAGGCTCGGGGCCGCCGCGCAAAAACCGGAGCGGATCCGGCCCGCGGAACGGGCCGCCGCGCAAAAACCGGACCGGCTCGGGGCCACCGCGCAAAAACCGGACCGGATTGGGTCCGCCGCGCAAAAACCGGAGCGGATGCGGCCCGCGGAACGGGCCGCGGCGCAAAAACCGGACCGTATCGGGGCCGCCGCGCAAAAACCGGAGCGGATCCGGCCCGCGGAACGGGCCGCCGCACAAAAACCGGACCGGATCGGGGCCGCCGCGCAAAAACCGGAGCGGATCCGGCCCGCGGAACGGGCCGCCGCGCAAAAATCGGACCGGATCGGGGCCGCCGCGCAAAAACCGGACCGGATCCGGCCCGCGGAATGGGCCGCCGCGCAAAAACTGGAGCGGATCGGGGCCACCGCGCAAAAACCGGAGCGGATCCGGCCCGCGGAACGGGCCGCGGCGCAAAAACCGGACAGGATCGGGGCCGCCGCGCAAAAACCGGAGAGGATCCGGCCCGTGGAATGGGCCGCGGCGCAAAAACCGGACAGGATCGGGGCCGCCGTGCAAAAACCGGACCGGCTCCGGCCCGCGGAACGGGCCGCCGCGCAAAAACCGGACCGGATGCGGCCCACGGAACGGGCCGCCGCGCAAAAACCGGATCGGATCGGGGCCGCCGCGCAAAAACCGGAGCGGATCCGGCCCGCGGAACGGGCCGCCGCGCAAAAACCGGACCGGATCGGGGCCGCCGTGCAAAAACCGGAGCGGATCCGGCCCGCGGAACGGGCCGCCGCGCAAAAACCGGAGCGGATCGGGGCCGCCGCGCAAAAACCGGACCAGATCCGGCCCGCGGAACGGGCCGCCGCACAAAAACCGGACAGGATCGGGGCTGCCGCGCAAAAACCGGAGCGGATCGGGGCTGCCGCGCAAAAACCGGAGCGGATCCGGCCCGCAGAACGGGCCGCCGCGCAAAAACCGGAGCGGATCGGGGCCGCCGCGCAAAAACCGGACCGGATCCAGCCCGCGGAACGGGCCACCGCTCAAAAACCGGAGCGGATGATGCCCGCGGAACGGGCCGCCGCGCAAAAACCGGACCGGCTCGGGGCCGCCGCGCAAAAACCGGAGCGGATCTGGCCCGCGGAACAGGCCGCCTCGCAAAAATCGGACCGGATCGGGGCCGCCGCGCAAAAACCGGAGCGGATGCGGCCCGCGGAACGGGCCGCCGCGCAAAAACCGGACCGGCTCGGGGCAACTGCGCAAAAACCGGACCGGATCCGGCCCGCGGAACGGGCCGCCGCGCAAAAACCGGACCGTATCGGGGCCGCCGCGCAAAAACCGGACCGGCTCCGGCCCGCGGAACGGGCTGCCGCACAAAAACCGTACGGGATCGGGGCCGCCGCGCAAAAACCGGACCGGATCCGGCCCGCGGAACGGGCCACCGCGCAAAAACCGGACCGGATCGGGGCCGCCGCGCAAAAACCGGACCGGATCCGGCCCGCAGAACGGGCCGCCGCGCAAAAACCGGAGCGGATCGTGTCCGCCGCGCAAAAACCAGACCGGATCCAGCCCGCGGAACGGGCCGCCACGCAAAAACCGGAGCGGATCGGGGCCGCCGCGCAAAAACCGGAGCGGATCCGGCCCGCGGAACGGGCCGCCGCGCAAAAACCGGAGCGGATCGGGGCCGCCGCGCAAAAACCGGACGGGCTCCGGCCCGCGGAACGGGCCGCCGCGCAAAAACCGGACAGGCTCGGTGCCGCCGCGCAAAAACCGGACCGGATCCGGCCCGCGGAACGGGCCGCCGCGCAAAAACCGGAGCGGATCGGGGCCGCCGCGCAAAAACCGGAGCGGATCCGGCCCGCGGAACGGGCCGCCGCGCAAAAACCGGACCGGCTCGGGGCCGCCGCGCAAAAACCGGAGCGGATGCGGCCCGCGGAACGGGCCGCGGCGCAAAAACCGGAGCGGATCGGGGCCGCCGCGCAAAAACCGGACGGGCTCCGGCCCGCGGAACGGGCCGCCGCGCAAAAACCGGAGCGGATCGGGGCCGCCGCGCAAAAACCGGACCGGATCCGGCCCGCGGAAAGGGCGGCGGCACAAAAACCGGACCGGCTCGGGGCCGCCGCGCAAAAACCGGACCGGATCCGGCCCGCGGAACGGGCCGCCGCGCAAAAACCGGACAGGATCGGGGCCGCCGCGCAAAAACCGGAGCGGATCCGGCCCGCGGAACGGGCCGCCGCGCAAAAACCGGACCGGCTCGGGGCTGCCGCGCAAAAACCGAACCGGATCCGGCCCGCGGAACGGGCCGCGGCGCAAAAACCGGACAGGATGGGGGCCGCCGCGCAAAAACCGGAGCGGATCCGGCCAGCGGAACGGGCCGCCACGCAAAAACCGGACAGGCTCGGGGCCGCCGCGCAAAAACCGGAGCGGATCCGGCCCGCGGAACGGGCCGCGGCGCAAAAACCGGACAGGATCGGGGCCGCCGCGCAAAAACCGGACCGGCTCTGGCCCGCGGAACGGGCCGCCGCGCAAAAACCGGAGCGGATCGGGGCCGCCGCGCAAAAACCGGAGCGGATCCGGCCCGCGGAACGGGCCGCGGCGCAAAAACCGGACTGGATCCGGCCCACTGAACGGGCCGCCGGGCAAAAACCGGAGCGGATCGGAGCCACCGCGCAAAAACCGGAGCGGATCCGGCCCGCGGAACGGGCCGCGGCGCAAAAACCGGACAGGATCGGGGCCGCCGCGCAAAAACCGGACCGGCTCCGGCCCGCAGAACGGGCTGCCGCACAAAAACCGGAGCGGATCCGGCCCGCGGAACGGGCCACCGCGCAAAAACCGGACCGGATCGGAGCCACCGCGCAAAAACCGGACCGGCTCCGGCCCGCGGAACGGGCTGCCACACAAAAACCGTACGGGATCGGGGCCGCCGCGCAAAAACCGGACCGGATCCGGCCCGCGGAACGGGCCACCGCGCAAAAACCGGACCGGATCGGGGCCGCCGCGCAAAAACCGGAGCGGATCCGGCCCGCGGAACGGGCCGCCGCGTAAAAATCGGACCGGATCGGGGCCGCCGCGCAAAAACCGGACCGGATGCGGCCCGCGGAACGGGCCGCCGCGCAAATATCGGACCGGATCGGAGCCAGCGCGCAAAAACCGGATCGGATGCGGCCCGCGGAACGGGCCGCGCAAAAACCGGAGCGGATCGGGGCCGCCGCGCAAAAACCGGAGCGGATCCGGCCAGCGGAACGGGCCGCCGCGCAAAAACCGGAGCGGATCGGGGCCGCCGCGCAAAAACTGGAGCGGATCCGGCCCGCGGAACGGGCCGCCGCGCAAAAACCGGACCGGCTTGGGGCCGCCGCGCAAAAACCGGAGCAGATCCGGCCCGCGGAACGGGCCGCCGCGCAAAAATCGGACCAGATCGGGGCCGCCGCGCAAAAACCGGAGCGGATGCGGCCCGCGGAAAGGGCCGCGGCACAAAAACCGGACCGGCTCGGGGCCGCCGCGCAAAAACCGGAGCGGATCCGGCCCGCGGAACAGGCCGCCGCGCAAAAACCGGACTGGATGCGGCCCACGGAATGGGCCGCCGGGCAAAAACCGGACCGGATCGGAGCCACCGCGCAAAAACCGGAGCGGATCCGGCCCGCGGAAAGGGCCGCCGCGCAAAAACCGGACCGGATCGGGGCCGCTGCGCAAAAACTGGAGCGGATCCGGCCCGCGGAATGGGCCGCCGCGCAAAAACCGGAGCGGATCGGGGCCGCCGCGCAAAAACCGGACCGGATCCGGCCCGCAGAACGGGCCGCCGCGCAAAAACCGGACCGGATCGGGGCCGCCGCGCAAAAACCGGAGCGGATCCAGCCCGCGGAACGGGCTGCCGCACAAAAACCGGACCGGATCGGGGCCGCCGCGCAAAAAGCGGAGCGGATCCGGCCCGCAGAACGGGCCGCCGCGCAAAAACCGGACCGGCTCGGGGCAACTGCGCAAAAACCGGACCGGATCCGGCCCGCGGAACGGGCCGCCGCGCAAAAACCGGAGCGGATCGGGGCCGCCGCGCAAAAACCGGAGCGGATGCGGCCCGCGGAACGGGCCGCCGCGCTAAAACCGGACCGGATCGGGGCCGCCGCGCAAAAACTGGAGCGGATGCGGCCCGCGGAACGGGCCGCCGCGCAAAAACCGGAGCGGATCGGGGCCGCCGCGCAAAAACCGGAGCGGATCCGGCCCGCGGAACGGGCCGCCGCGCAAAAATCAGACAGGATCGGGGCCGCCGCGCAAAAACCGGAGCGGATCCGGCCCGCGGAACGGGCCGCGGCACAAAAACCGGACCGGCTCGGGGCCGCCGCGCAAAAACCGGAGCGGATCCGGCCCGCGGAACGGGCCGCCGCGCAAAAACCGGACCGGATCGGAGCCACCGCGCAAAAACCGGAGCGGATGCGGCCCGCGGAACGGGCCGCCGCGCAAAAACCGGACCGGCTCGGGGCCGCCGCGCAAAAACCGGAGCGGATCCAGCCCGCGGAACGGGCCGCCGCGGAAAAAACAGACCGGATCGGGGCCGCCGCGCAAAAAGCGGATCGGATCCGGCCCGCAGAACGGGCCGCCGCGCAAAAACCGGAGCGGCTCGGGGCAACTGCGCAAAAACCGGAGCAGATCCGGCCCGCGGAACGGGCCGCCGCGCAAAAACCGGAGCGGATCGGGGCCGCTGCGCAAAAACCGGAGCGGATCCGGCCCGCGGAACGGGCCGCCGCGCAAAAACCGGACAGGCTCGGGGCCGCCGCGCAAAAACCGGAGCGGATCCGGCCCGCGGAACGGGCCGCCGCGCAAAAACCGGACCGGCTCGGGGCCGCCGCGCAAAAACCGGAGCGGATCCGGCCCGCGGAACGGGCCGCGGCGCAAAAACCGGACAGGATCGGGTCCGCCGCGCAAAAACCGGAGCGGATGCGGCCCGCGGAACGGGCCGCCGCGCAAAAACCGGACAGGATGGGGGCCGCCGCGCAAAAACCGGAGCGGATCCGGCCCGCGGAACGGGCCGCGGCGCAAAAACCGGACCGGCTCGGGGCCGCCGCGCAAAAACCGGACCGGCTCCGGCCCGCGGAACGGGCTGCCGCACAAAAACCGGAGCGGATCGGGGCCACCGCGCAAAAACCGGAGCGGATCCGGCCCGCGGAACGGGCCGCCACGCAAAAACCGGACCGGCTCGGGGCCGCCGCGCAAAAACCGGACCGGATCCGGCCCGCGGAACGGGCCGCCGCGCAAAAACCGGACAGGATCGGGGCCGCCGCGCAAAAACCGGAGCGGATCCGGCCCGCGGAACGGGCCGCGGCGCAAAAACCGGACTGGATGCGGGCCACGGAACGGGACGCCGGGCAAAAACCGGAGCGGATCGGAGCCACCGCGCAAAAACCGGAGCGGATCCGGCCCGCGGAACGGGCCGCCACGCAAAAACCGGACCGGATCGGGGCCGCTGCGCAAAAACCGGAGCGGATCCGGCCCGCGGAATGGGCCGCCGCGCAAAAACCGGACAGGATCGGGGCCGCCGCGCAAAAACCGGACCGGATCCGGCCCGCAGAACGGGCCGCCGCGCAAAAACCGGACCGGCTCGGGGCCGCCGCGCAAAAACCGGAGCGGATCCAGCCCGCGGAACGGGCCGCCGCGGAAAAAACAGACCGTATCGGGGCCGCCGCGCAAAAAGCGGAGCGGATTCGGCCCGCAGAACGGGCCGCCGCGCAAAAACCGGAGCGGCTCGGGGCAACTGCGCAAAAACCGGACCGGATCCGGCCCG